>NW_019154164.1:163538-167232 GCF_002288905.1 Enhydra lutris kenyoni | reverse complement strand
TTTGGTAGAATTGGTGGTAGATCTTCTCTCCAGGGAGCTGGCAGTGTGACGATTACCTTGGAGGGACACAAGACTGGAGATAGACCAACACAAAGTCTTTTGGAATAGGTCAGACACATGGCGATCCAGGGGTATGATGGAAGAATCCAGACTGCTTATTTACTTCGCCCTCCCTTTGTTTCTTGTGGCCAAACCTCAGTCTCAAATTTGTAAGCCTGGAGATGGAGCTAAGTGGGGAATTGGAAAGGGATATGGGATTTGGCAGGGGAAGATAGCTGAAAATGGGAACTAATGCGGCGGGAAGTTCAGTATAGACACTCAGACTTTCCTGACTGGAATCCTCCTCACTCAGCTTCCTTCTCCCTTGGCCAGAGGGTCAAGTCCGGATTTTGAGTGGAGCCTCTATAAATTTCTTTTTAAGATTTTATTCATTTGAGAGAGAGAGTACAAGCCGGGGAAGCAGCAGGCAGAGGAAGAGGGAGAAGCAGGCTCCGTGCTGAGCAGGGAGCCCAGTGCAGGATTTGATCCCAGAACCCTGAGATCAAGACCTGAGCTGAAAGCAGAGGCTTAACCAACTGAGCCACCCAGGCGCCCCGAGTGTAGTCCTTCTATGGTGGACCCTGGCCTTCGACTCTCAATCATGTTTGTCCTAAACCCCAGGCATAGTGCTCCAACAACACTTGTTTCTCTGCCTCCAGAATAGAATCTTCTCTTCACCTCTCTGTATCTGGAATGCCTTCACTAGGCATGTCTGTCTGAGGAATTCCTACTTACGTTCTGAGATTAAAGTTCAAAAGTCATCTTTGGAAAATCTTTCCTGACCCCCATGGCTCTCGTTCCACCACTCAGGAAATAGGACTCTAATGGCATGACAGCACTAATATTATGTCTTTGTTTTTCTGTCTGATTTTCCCACTGGACAGTAAGCTCTTCGAGAGAAGAGAACCTGGGGTCCTAATTCCCTAAATGTGCAGCACCTGACACATTGCCTGGTACCCACTAAGCTTTCAATTAAGGACTGGGTATAAATGAATAAGTGAGTGAATAGGGTAGACAATCAAGTTGAAACCTTCTAGAAAGTCATTTGGAAGGGCAGGTGTGGAGCTTGAGTAATCATGGGAAGAGGAGGGGAGCTCTAGCTGGGTGTTGAACACCCATGTGACCTGGAGACCAGCGCTACTGACTTACCTAACGAGGGAGGAGAAAGGGCGGCAGTTTCTGTCGGTGCGGGTAAGTATGTGGAGTGTGGGTGTTTCAGAGCAGTGCCTGATTTGGACAAAGGAAGGTGACTAATACACCCCTTCTTGTTGACCGCTGTTGAATTATTCACCCTTAGCCGTGGCTACAGGTTTGGGTTTTTTTTTTTTCATTTATTGTGAAACTGTATTCTTCCATGTTTTGTCCACCGTTTGTCGCGCTCTCCTTCTCCTTCCTGATGTGAGCTTGCCAAAGCTCTGATTTAAGTAACCAGCCTCGCTTTCCCAATCGTTTTTTTACCTGGCCTGCTTAGTGGCTGGGTTAGAGCCTCTGGCTGAATTAGTATCCTCTGCCTTTCTCTTGCAGTTCCCTTTCAGTTGCCAGAAAAAGAAATACAGAGTTCATAGTCGACTCCCGATTTTCCACGGATGAGTTTACCAGCGTGTGTGTGCCCTGCGGTCCCGCCCCACATGCTGCTGAGTGACAAAGATTAGTAAATGGATTATTCAGTGGCTGCATTCCTCCAGTGAATCGCTGTAGGGGGTGAAAACAGGCACCCCTCCTCCTCTCCCATCAAATACCTTCCAGAATTTTTGCCTGATAGTTTCAGGTAGTTAGTTGTACGTACACCTTTCTCAGCAAAGATTTGTGTTCAGGATTTCAGTGTAGTTAAATGAGCCGGTGGAGTGGTTTCATAATTGCCGCATTGTTAGTCCAACTCTGTAATTAGAGATGACTTCATTGGCCCAAGGTTTCTCTATGGGTGACGCCCTGAATTCAGACCCAGTCAAACACCATATCCTTTTATGAAAAAAACCAACAAACAAGGTTTTGTTTGCTTTTTGTTTTATTCCCTTTTGGGAAATTCTGTTTTCCTTTGTCTCAGATGTTTAGGGAGGGAGAGGCTCTGTGTCTCTGTTGTTGTTGTTGTTGTTTTTCCTGAGCTAGGGAGAAAACAGAATTTAGGACAGATCGAAGTGCTTTGCAGATGAGAAAACTCAGAAACATGCAGAGACCCTGGGAGATTTTACTTTTTTTTTTTTTAAAAGATGTTATTTATTTATTTGACAGAGAGAGGGGGAAGCAGGCTCCCTGCTGAGCAGAGAGCCCGATGTGGGACTCTGGGACTCGATCCCAGCCAGGAGCCTGAGATCATGACCTGAGAAGGCAGAGGCTTAACCCACTGAGCCACCCAGGCTCCCCTTTACTTTTGATTAGTATTTCATTGGCTACATTTAAATGGAAGGGAAAAAAAAATATATATATATATATATATTTTAATATCAGCACACTTTGTCTCTCTCTCTCTCTTTCTCTCTCCCATGTAAATAAAGTTCACTTTTTTGGGAAGACAGACTGGGGAAAAGGACATATTTCAAAAGCCAGACTTTCTTTTGGCCTGTCAATTACATACTGGGAAGTTGAAGTTAAACTTTTATTCAGCAAGTAAATTTACTATTTACCTCTTTACCTTTTACTTTTCATCACTGATGACAATGTGCAGATTGGGAGGACTGTGATAGTATTGACAAGCTGTTAGTGATTTTTAAAAGCGGTCCCAAAATATTTAAAGTAAAATTTGCATTTTTGCCCTTATCTCCTGGCCACTCTTCAAGTTGTAGTTAGAAACTGGACTTAATGAAGGAGCCAGATTGAGTCATGGATGAAAAGTGGCTGACAGGTTTTCGTGGGGCCCATCCTCCTTAAATTACTTTGAGTAAAGGCTTATAATTTTTATGTACACAGGACATCTTTATACTCCGGAGTCAATAATTATAGGGCAAATGGAAAAACTTCATACACCCCATTGAAAAGGTTCTTATTAGAACTTACACCTATTTTTATATAGCCTCTCACAACTACTTAGATGATCATTTATTCCACCATTTTTTCTTTTTTTTTTCTTAATGATTTTATTTATGTATTTGAGAGAGAGAGAACACGAGCAGGGGTGGGCATGCGGGGCAGAGGGAGAAAGAGACAAAGACACAGAATCTGATGTGGAGCCTGATGGGGGGGCTCGATCCCAGGACCCCCGGGTTCATGACCCGAGCCGAAGGCAGACGCCCAACCGGTGGAGCCGCCCAGGTGCCACTCCCTATTTTCTTTCATTAAGGATTTGAAGTTACTATATAATATTTTATGGTTTACAGTATGTCTTCACATATGCCATCCTTAATCTTCATGAGGACCCTGGGGAAGGAGGTATTGTTGCTACTTTCAAATGAGGACACTGGGGGCCAGATGAATTTAACTTGCTCATGGACACCCTGCTAGGAGAGAGCAGAACCAGGACCCTGCTTGATGCTTTCTGATCGCACGTTCAAGACTTTCCATCTTGCCTTTGTAACACCCTACAGCCTTGAGTAAGAAACAACTCTTGCCCGTGTACAGGGCAATAATGATGTCACATCCTCGGTTTTGCTTCATAAGCCCCAGTCTAGGATGTTTTAGTTGCTTTGAGGGAAGAAAGTCCTAAAGTGCAATGAATGGCCCA
>NW_019154164.1:154841-163438 GCF_002288905.1 Enhydra lutris kenyoni | reverse complement strand
TAACTTGTACAATTGAGATTTTTGAAATCTTCATTTTAAAAACTTACTGGCAGTCTTTACTAAATTACTTAAGTGTGATATTTTCCCCCCACGATAGTACTTAATTGCTTAATTTCCTTAAAGATACCATCAAATATTTACTAGTAGTCTTAAGAAAAAAGCTTTTTTTATTCATGATGGGAAAAGGCCTGCGTTACATAAGCTACTTCAAAAATTGTGACTTTTGGGATGCCTGGGTCAGTTAAGCACCTGCCTTTGGCTCAGGTCATGATCCAGGGTCCTGGGATCCAGCACCGCCCCCCCCCCCCATCATGCTTCCTGCTCAGTGGGGAGACTGCTTCTCCCTCTCCCTCTACCTGTTCTGCCACAGCTCTCCCTGCTTGTGCTCTCTCTCTTGCTCTCTTTCTCTCTGACAAATAAATAAAATCTTCAAAAAAAAATTGTGACTTTTATCCACAAAATCATCTACTGTGAGGCTTTTAAATTTGACTTTGTATTTCTTAGATTTAGCTCAGGTGTCTCAGGGCAGCATTTATTTCAAATAATTATAAATCAATGAAATTGAGTTTATTTAAGCAAGAGACTCCTAAATACAGCAGTTCTGTTATCCTGGACCAACTTACCTGGCAATGTTATTTTGGGGATATATGCATATTCTAGTTCCTTTTATTCTTTCTTGTATGTGCCTCTTGAAGTCTCCTGTGAGTTATAGGTGTTGTTGGGGAGAAACAATTTTTCTTCTGCCCTCCTAGGTTCTTTGGCTGCTGTAAGTACATTGACATAAAACAGATTAACAAGAGAAAAACAACAGCTTAATAACCTGCATACCTCGTGTATCCATGGGAGAGACCCAGGAAAACTGAGTAACTCCCTAAAATGGCTGAAGCCACCACCTTAAATGCCACTACTTTAAATGCCACTTTCAGCTAAAGACAAAAGAAGATGCTGGGCGTGGGGAGTCAATTATGGGACAGAAAACAATGTAAGCTTGTTATGCAGATTTAAGACTATGCCTTCCTCCATTAATAAGAGTTTCTGGAGATTTAGATATTTTCTTCCTGTTAGAGCAGGGAGAGACACTCTGACAAATGGAGATTTCCCTTATGAATGTATATATTTCATATATTAACTTCTCAAGTTTCAGAGCTTCACCGCTGTTTGCTATCTTAAAAATAACCAGCTTGGGGTGCCTGGGTGGATCAGTGGGTTAAAGCCTCTGCCTTAGGCTCAGGTCATGATCCCAGGGTCCTGGGATCGAGCCCCCCGCATCGGGCTCCCTGTTCAGCAGGGAGCCTGCTTCCTCCTCTCTCTCTGCCTGCCTCTCTGCCTACTTGTGGTCTCTGTCTGTCAAATAAATAAATAAAATCTTTAAAATAAATAAATAAATAAATAAAAATTACCAGCTTAAAATAATTAGTATGCCAAGGAGGAATATTTTGGGGTGATATAGTCTGCTCCCCTTCAGTGTTAAAGAACTCACTTTAGGCTTTCATTAAGACAATTAGACAGGGACTCCTGAGTGGCTCAGTCCATTAAGTGTCTGACTTCAGCTCAGGTCATGATCTCAGGGGTTGTGGGATGGAGCACTGAGCTCAGTGGGGAGTCTGCTTGTCCCTTTCCCTCTGCCCCCTTCCCACTAATGCGTGTACATGCACACGTTCTCAAAATTTAAAAAAAAAAAAAAGACAATTAGACAGGAATAAGAAAAGGAAAGCTTGAAAGTATACTTTGAGTTTTATTAATGCTGCATTATATTGATCTTTAAAATTTTTATTTTTGAAGTACAGTTGACCTATAATGATTAGTTTCAGATGTACAGCATAGTGATTCGACAGTTCTATACATTGCTCAGTACTCACCTCCATAAGTGTAGTTACCATCTGTAATACTATTTTTTTAAGTAAATGGCTGTTTTGAAATCATTTTTGTGAGATCTAAGTATTTCCTAACTTTGTAGGAAGAACAAAATTATTTCTTTCCTCACCTATCTGAAAAGAAATTAATGATCTTTTAACGTCTCCAGAGCCTTTCCCTTCTACACCTTTATTGCAGCCACTAATTCCCTTTGTGTCAAATTATAATTATTTTTATGTTGCCTTCCCCAGATTGTAAATTCCTTGAGGGCAGGAACTAGGCATATAACAGATGCCTAAAATATTGGTATAACTGTGTGAGGATAGAGGTGTGTGTCTATGTTGGGGAGAAGTATGAAGAAGAGGGAAAGAGATTTCTGCCTCTATCAGCCTTGCTGCCTGCGAAAGGGAGAAGCCGGGGAGAAGGGTTTAGTCAGCAGGTTGAAGGGTGGGACAGGAGAGGGAGCTGTATCTAGGACCATCTTTGTCTCATGGTCTCTTTCGTAAAGAAGGGATAAGGTAGTATGAGAATAAAATCACCTGTCTTCTATTTTTTTTTTTTAATTCACACACTTTAGATCATTACTGATGCCCAAACTGCCCAAACTGTGAAGGACCTTTAGAGACACAGGAGAGGCCACATGTTTTGGATTTTCTGAGATGGTCTCACTTTCAAACTTTGTGTCCCATTATTCTGTGTGGTATCGTTCATGGGGATGATTAATAATTTCATACTGAAAACATTACTACTTAAAATTTGCATAAAGAAAATTGGAGTAAATCCTATATAGTCTGTTCATAATCAGAAGTGTTAAACATCATAATAGTAAAATAAAGGATGCTTTTTAAAAGTCCCACCATTAGATTGTAAGTTAACATATGAAAAATAGCTTTTTACTCTTAATTTTTCAAATGCCTGCTTCATATCTAACTGAAGATCTTCCTTTACCTTCCAGAGCTTCAGACTACTTGGAAAGGTGATTCACCCAGCTTATCTGCTGAGAAGTTTGTCCCTCTTGAGTGAGATTTTAACATCACAGGTAAGAAAAGTTTATGAGGAAGCAAGTTCTGTTTTCTTTTCTTTTCTTTTTTTAAGATTTTATTTATTTATTTGACAGGAGAGAGAGATCACAAGTAGTCAGGCGGGGGCCGGGGGAGCGTGGTGGGAAGCAGGCTGCTGAGCAGAGAGCCCAATGCGGGCCTCCATCCCAGGACCCTGAGATCATGACCTGAGCCATAGGCAGAGGCTTAAACCCACTGAGCCACCCAGGCGCCCCTTGTTTTCTGTTTTTTAAGACTCTTTTTTGGGGGCACCAAGGTGGCTCAGTCAGTTAAGCATCTGCCTTCAGCTCAGGTCATGATCTCCGGGTCATGGGTTCAAGCCCTGCGTGGGGCTCCCTGCTCTGGGGGGAATCTGCTACTCCCTCTCCCTTTCTTCTCCCCACCCCCCACCCCCAATCCCACTCCTCTCTCTCTCTCTCTCAAATAAATAAATAAAATCTTATAAAAAGTAAAATAAAATTAGAAAAATACAGTCTCTTTTGGGTGTGCCTGGTTGGCTCTGCCAGTGGAGCATGTGAGTCTTGATCTCAGTGTCATGGATTTGAGCCCCACACTGGGGGTAGAGTTTACATAATAAAAAAATACTAATAGGGGCGCCTGGGGGCTCAGTGGGTTAAAGCCTCTGCCTTCGGCTCAGGTCATGATCCCAGGGTCCTGGGATCGAGCCCCACATCGGGCTCTCTGCTCTGTGGAGAGCCTTGTTCCTCCTCTCTCTCTGCCTGCCTCTCTGCCTACTTGTGAACTCTGTCAAATAAATAAAATCTTAAAAAAAAATCTTAAAAAAAGATTAAAAAATTAAAAAATACTAATAATAAAATGGTTAAAAATAAATAAGTAAATAAAAGTCTGTTTTTATTTAATTTTTGAAAATAACCAGTCTTTAGAAATGGGTATTGTGTTGTGGTGGAAACATAGCTCATGGTATCATATGGTTGATTGAAAACATCCCAGGGATTTGAGAAAGCTGAGTGTGAATTCCAGTTCCATGGTCCCTCTGAACCTAAGTTATAAGAAAAAAGAGGAGAATATATACCCCCTAAGGCTGTTGTCAGGGTTCAGGGAATTAATACAAATATGAATTTATTTGACGTAGTGCTTGGCACGCGGTTGTTGAATGGATGAATTTAGTAAAAAGCTGTTTCATCAAGTGCTTTCCTATGTGTCTGGGACTGTGGTAAGTTCAAGAGAGAACAATTCTGGCTCTAAAAAGGACAGGTGTAGCCCAGCTCTCTCTTGATGAATTGGTGGGTAGATGTTTTTTTTCAAGTTTTCATTTAAATTCCAGTTAGTTACCATAGAGTGTATATTAGTTTCAGGAGAATTTAGTGATTTATCATTTACATACAACAGGTAGATAGTTTTTTTTTTTTTAACTAATAACAAAAATATTGCAAAGGGGTAAATATACAATCTCTAATTTGTGTTTTATATAGATTGTGAAATTTAACATACAGAGTACTTTTTTTAAAGATTTTATTTATCTGACAGAGACACAGTGGGAGAGAGAACACAAGCAGGGGGAGTGGGAGAGGAAGAAGCAGGCTCCCTGCTAAGCAGGGAGCCTGATGTGGAGCTTGATCCCAGGACCCTGGGATTATGACCTCGAGTCCCAGGACCTTGGGATCATGACCTGAGATGAAGGCAGACGCTTAACATCTGAGCCACCCAGGTGCCCCCAGAGTACTTTTTTGAAAGAGGAACACAGTTAAAGCCATGAAACTATCCTCTTTGATACTGTAATGGTAGATCCATGATATCTTGTGTTTGTCCAAACCCATAGAATGTATAACCACAGATGAACTCTAAGGTATAACCACAGACTTGGGCAAGTCTGATGTGTCAGTGTAGGGTCATCGACTGTCACAAAGGAGCCACCTCTGCTGGGGGAAGTTGATAACGGGGTGTGTGATGACCGAGATCTCTTTACTTCCTGCTCAGTTTTGCTGTGAACCTAAGTGTTCTCTAAAAGTAAAGTCCTCACAAAAGATTGAGAAAAAGAAAAAGCCAAAACAAAACAAAAAAGAACCCCAACCAAACCCAGAGAACACGTCATCATTTTCATGGCTTTCCATCCAAAAGTTGTTGATAAGTTTGTATTTGGGGATTACCCATTGTGAAACAGACCTCCTTTCTTTATTGCAGGGTTCAGTAAAGTTTTTCTGTAAAGGTCCAGATCACAAATGTTGTGAGCCAAGAGGCAAAATCAAGAATATTATATTGTTTGTTTTCTTATTTTTGTAAAGATTTTATTTATTCATTTGACAGAGAGAGAGAGAGAGACAGTGAGAGAGGGAACACAAGCAGGGGGAGTGAGAGAGGGAGAAGCAGGTTCCCCACTGAGCAGGGAGCCCAATGCTGGGCTCAATCCCAAGACCCTAGGATCATGACTGGAGCCAAAGGCAGATGCTTAACCATCTGAACAACCCAGGCACTCCTTCACATTGAATGATTTTTAAGTGACTTAATGGGAAGAAATGGTGAGGTGGAATGGGAATGGGAAACAATGTGAGATGACAGATGTGCTAACTAACCTTATTGTAGTAATCATTTCATGATATATTAGTGTATCCAATCATCATGTTATACACCTTAAACTTATACACTATTATATGCCAGTTACATCTCAATAAAGCTGGAAAAAATGGAAGCAGCCAGTAAGAGAGAAGGAGCGAGAGAAGGGCTTAATAGAACAGTTACATATTCCCTCCACCTTCAGTCACAAAATTTGGACTTTCAGTTGTAACATGTATAACCACAGATTTCTAGTATGTATGTCTTCCTGTCATTGCTAGGTACCTTGGCTCTTCCTTTCTAAGAATTTGTCCTTGAAAGGAGGATTCAGAGCTTTTTTTTTTTTTTTTCTGAATAACTTTTGGTAAATAAAGTTTACCAAAAGACTTCTCATGTGTTTGTTTTTCTTTATTATGGCTTTAGCTGTAAATATGGAAATGTATTGAGATGGCTTTAGCAGTTTGCTGTTCTGTTTAAATTACCTCAAGATGAGACTTTCATAGGAATGTTTATAGTATAAACATCACAAACCTCTTTCAGTCTTAAACCTTTCTTGTTTCTCTTAGATCTTTAAATGGAGGAAATGGCTACCACTCAGATTTCCAAAGATGAGCTTGATGAACTCAAAGAGGCCTTTGCAAAAGTTGGTAAGTAATTTTTTTTAATAGCTTCAACTATAGTAAAGTCATTTTTGTTTGGCCCTGATGGAGGTTAATTCTCTAAAAAATCATATGAATGGTTAATCACAAACCTTAGGGCAAGGTAGTTAAAATCAATGTGGTAAAGTTTTAGAAGCTATGCCCTAAACTATTATTTCTTTTTTTTTTAAGATTTTTATTTATTTATTTGATAGAGATTACAAGTAGGCAGAGAGGCAGGCAGAGAGAGAGGAAGAAGCAGGCTCCCCGCTGAGCAGAGAGCCTGATTCGGGGCTCGATCCCAGGACCCTGGGATCATGACCCGAGCTGAAGGCGGAGGCTTAACCCACTGAGCCACCCAGGCGCCCCTAAACTATTATTTCTAATTACATCTGTCTACTGTGGTCAAAGGTTTTTAGTCTACCCTGGCTCCTGAAAACTTGGGACAAATTTTGTGTTGTTATTGCGTTGTGTATCTTATTTTTCCGAGGAAAAGATTTGGAGCTTTCACCATATTCTCAGAGGGGTGTGTGAGACCGCTGAAGATGTCAGATGATGATTAGATGATGTTTTACCTTTACCTCGTTAGCTTGGCTTTATTGCATTTTCCATCGATCTTCTATGCCTTTGGATAACGCAGCCCGTTCTGCTTTCTCACATTATGTTCTAGTATCAGCATTACATGGGGAGACATAGCATGCCATCTGGTTTTTCCTCAAACCTCATTGAACATGTCTTGGAATTTAGCTGCTATGGAGTTTATAGTATTTATATTCCAAATTTCAGTGCTCAGGTCAAATCAGTCAAAGCTGATGAGAAAACAGGGTAAGAACCGATTATTGACACGTGTACTCACATGAGTCGACAGGGGCTTAGAGAGGTAAACTACTCTTTGGTGTCTCCTTGATGAAAAGGTATAAAGTTAGGGGCGCCTGGGTGGCTCAATGGGTTGAAGCCTCTGCCTTCAGCTCAGGTCATGATCCCAGGGTCCTGGGATCGAGCCCCGCATTGGGCTCTCTGCTCAGCAGGAAGCCTGCTTCTCCCTCTCTCTCTCTCTGCCTGCCTCTCTGCCTACTTGTGATCTCTGTGTCTGTCAAATAAATAAATAAAATCTTTAAAAAAAAAAAGGTATAAAGTTAGATCATAAAGATTTGTTATTTAAATCAGACTTGACTCTGGGACCTGTGATGCAAATCTCATTAAAGAAAAGTAAGGAAGCTTCCATCTCTATTCCCATGGATTCAAGGCCAACATTTTCTGTGAAGGCATTTAGTAAGTAATAGCTTGCCTTGGGAAGAATAATGACCGCTCCCACAACCAAAGTGACTGTTCACAATCTCATCAGAATTCTGAGTAGAAAAAAATGGATAGGCCTTATTCTAACACACTTTTCTGTGTGTGTATGTAAAAAAAAAAAAAAAAGCAACCTGTTAACTGGCCATAGATACTACCAACTGTAAGAAAGAGTACTATCGGTCTGATACAAGATTGCTTAGGAGAAAACAAGCAGGTAAATTGTTGGCTGCAAATTTTTTAAAATCTCATTGCTCTGTAGAAATAGCCTTATCAGAATTGTTTAGGATTGCATATGCTTTGAACCTTCTTTTTTTTTTTTTTTTTTCCTCCTTATAATCCTCCCTCAGTGTTGGGGACAGCCTCATTTGTTTCTTTATGAATAGAAGTTTGGGTAAGACCAGGACTTTACTATGGCCATTATTGAATCTTCAAGGCCTTGCTTCCTTTAAAAAAAAAATATTTATTATTGAATACGGGCCTTGTTCTCATGAGAAGCATCTTGGAAATAATTGTGTGCAGTAGCTTTTGAGAATGTCGAGCTATTCAGTTGTGGCCTACCTGACAGAACTGAATACTCTTAATCAGGAAAAGAGCTTCATTGCTCCTGACAAGCTTTAATGACATGAAGAGTGCTCACCAGTTGTCGCCATGGAGAAACCAGAGTTAAATTGCCCTACGTGAAGGATCAACTCGGACTGCAAGAAAGGGTCATGGTAGAACTACTGTCTTATTTTAAATCCTGCATCTTGGAGGGGGTAGGGTAGACAGAGAGATTCCCAAAGGCACAAGATCAGACCATACATGCTGTTGATGTCCCTAACAGGCATGTATTCATTCCTAAGATATGTAGGCTTTTATTACTCTGTGTGCTCTATGTGGAAATTCGGGAGTCCCCAATTTCTGCCTGCTTTGTATATTATTCAGTATCTGGCTCAGTGTTGCACACATGTTAGGTTCACAATAAATATTTAATTGACTGAATCCCAAGGAATTACACGTAGTCTTTTCACATACTGGGACTTTGTCATTACCCACTGTAGACTAAAAGGGCCTTTGTCAGGGCACCTGGGTGGCTCAGTGGGTTAAACCTCTGCCTTTGGCTCAGGTCATGATCTCAGGGTCCTGGGATTGAGCCCCACATCGGGCTCTCTGCTCGGCGGGGAGCCTGCTTCCTCCTCTCTCTCTGCCTGCCTCTCTGCCTGCTTGTGATCTCTCTCTCTGTCAAATAAATAAATAA
>NW_019154164.1:150619-154741 GCF_002288905.1 Enhydra lutris kenyoni | reverse complement strand
GCGGGCTCTCTGCTCGGCGGGGAGCCTGCTTCCTCCTCTCTCTCTGCCTGCCTCTCTGCCTGCTTGTGATCTCTCTCTCTGTCAAATAAATAAATAAAATCTTTAAAAAAATAATAAAATAAAATAAAAAATAAAAGGGCCTTTGTTATGAAGATTTTCATCATGGTGGGATTTATTGCTATAGGTTTTGGCCATCACATTGTAGCACATAAAAGTTATATATTTTTTTTTCAGCATAATAAAGGCTTGTGTGGAGTCTGTCTTTTCGAAAAGTGTTTAAAGACCCAGCTGAATCTTTTGATTTTTTCCTTTAAAATCTTTGTAGTTTGTAGTTATTAGTTACGGAGCCCTTAGGCAACTGTCAAAGGTGTTATGGAAATCTTTTTTTTTTTCTTCCTTCAGGGACACTTGATTTGAAAAACAAGCTCTAGAACTTACTTTCCTGTCAAGGACAGTTCTTTCTTTTTGGGGGGGGGGAGGCAGGGAGGACCACTTTGTCTCTGTTCAGTTGTGACAAAATATGGAAATCATTATGTGATTTTTCCCATCTATTAACAATAATAGCCTTGATTATCTCTTTAGAAATTCAGCAAAATCACAGTGTGTGAGGAAAATCTCTGTAATTACCACTAACCATAGGTTTTGTCCAATCAATTAATAGTGCTTTGAAATTCTCTTTACTAGCAATAAATGGACTATTAAGACTTAAAGTTCTCCTTTCACTCACTTTCTGCACCTGCTTAGTGTTAAGCTCCCAGCAGTATATTTTCATTTAATTATTTTAATTTTCTCAACATTTGTTTCCAGTATTTCCCACAAGGATAGCAGAAGCCTTGGCTCTGGTTTTGTTTTTTTTTTTTTCCTACTTCATAATGTTTCCCTATTAATGTAAATGCTGCATAAGTTCTTTCTAAAGAAGAATAAATAAAACTTTCAGAGTACTTAGGAAGTAAATATTTTACCAACTATAAAATGTCTTACACAATCTGAGAATTTGATCTTGTTATGGAAGCTAGAAGTCATTTGGATGATTACTTGTCATAGAGATAAATTCACATAATGTAAATCTTTTCAGATTGGCTTTAGTCCCACAAACACTGACATCTGACTTTTTTCTCTCCTAAGCAATTGCTACTGAGCTTTAAAAAAAACAAAACAAAACAAAAAAAAAAGCCCCCACAAATTCAGCACTTTGAAATAAAAGAATAATGGGGTTTCGTAAATGACGAGGAATACTGTGGGTATATCCCTCTGTGGCTGCCTACCACACGAAGTCAAAAAGTTTTGGTTATGGTGATTTTCTCCTCTCAGGAAGTTGAGTTGTTTCCAGTTACTTGATATTCTGTAGTACATAAAACCCACATCAGGATGATGCCACAAACGGCACAGTGGTTTAGTTTAATTTACTTTTAGTATTCAATAAAAGTCCACCAGTGCATATTTGTTTAATTATGACTTAGAAAATAAAACCTACAGGCCAGCCAAAAAAATAAACTAACCAGTGCTATTTCACTCAGCCATCTGGCTAATTCTCAGTGGACTGTTGGAGACGAAGGCCTTGGGATGGTCTGCAGACTATGTTATGGGGGCGTGGAAGATTGGAGACGTACACACATGCGGATGGGTGGGCTTCTGAGCAAGAGTGCACGTGTGCGGAGATGTGTGTGTACTTTTAAAGTGGGAGAGTGGCAGCAGGTGGGAACCAGTGGCCAAACTTGTTGGAAATTTTGAGTTGGAAAATGATCGATAGGTGACATTTTTGATTGCCTGGTTTCAGCCTTCTAATCTTGCCTGGCCTTCAGCCGTCCTTGACCTCCACCTTTGAGGATCCACCATTAGGATGAACTCTTAGATAGCAACCTCACTTCTACCCTGAGCTGGGACTCATTAAACTGTCTCTTCTATTTGCTGGAATGAGCTACCTCAAAAGGTGTAAGCTGTGAAAGGCAAAACTCACGTTTAGTGAAGCATCTGGAGACGTTTAGCAGCTGCCTTTTCTGAAGTTTTAATGCCTAATGAAAGCTCGACTTTACTGCTTAGATCTTAGGATAGAATATAATATAAATTCTTCTACACAAGTCTTTTGGCTGAGTCTTCCAAGTCAATATTTCGTGTGCTTTCGCGGACATTGGAGATGGCGTATGTGCATGCGTACACGTGTGTAAATCCATTCCTGTTAGATGCATAGATTCCTTTTGTCTTTGGCTTTTGTTTTGTTTTTGTTTTTGTTTTGTTTTTGTTTTGTTTTTTTAGTGTGAAAATGTTTGGGGTATGTTGGTTAAACTAAATGGAACTTTTAAACCCAGCTTTTCTGAAAGGATGTGGATCTGTACTTGATTGATTTCTTCTTTAAGTCCTAATGCGCCACTGTCCGTGATGGGTTAGTGAAGAGGTTGCATGTGTGTTACAGATGAGGACACACATATGCAACCTCTTTATAGAGACACTGGATTTAGACTGATTCAAGGATGGTTAAAACAACACACACACACACACACACACACACACACACACACACAGAACCTGGGGGTCAAAGGAAATCCCAGTCTTTCTTACTGTCAGATTTATAAGACGAAGTAGCACTCCAAAAAATGCATTTGAAGTGATAGATTTCGCCTCGTACCACCTGGACATGGGCAGTGTAGAACAGCTAAAATCAAAACCACTTGAATTCTGGCTCAGCGCTCTCCAGACAAGTACTTAAAATAGCTTAAATAACAGGATGCAAGGGGAGGGAAAACATTTCCTTTTAAGGATATGCATTCTTGGTGTGATTCAAACTTCTGCAGGAACACGGCTGTATAATAAGTTTATTTACTTTAAGGTTACTTGGGGGAGGGTGTTGAGAGAGTTAACTGGCATTTTAAATAATACTTGGTACAAGAGCATAATGGGGTTTCTTTTAAAACAGAATGCAGATGTGAACCTACACGTGTCATCAGAGAGAGAGACACACACACAGAGACAGAGCAACAGACAGAGAGAATCTGTTGTTACAAACAGTTGGTTCCTTTCTGAGGAATTCAGCAGCCAGTATGAAAGTGTAGCACTGGGAGCCTGCTGGTGATTTTTCTTTTTTTAAGTGTAGTGATTTTTCTTTAAAAAGAAGAACACTTGGTCAGTGGCCTGAATGTTTAGCTGTTTACTTTCTGCGGGAACTTTGTTCAGTGGGGATGTGTCTGGAGTTTCTTTTTTTCCTGCCATTTGTTAATGTCGACTCCTTACTGACCCTATTTTCTGAACCCAAAAGTTGAGACTTGCTTCCACAGAAGCATTAAGAATGCTCTAGATAGTACAGGCTATAGGATAGTATCTAGTTTATCAAGCGGTTGAAAATAGGAGTCTTCGAAATGCAGAACCTGTTTGACCCCATGCCAATGTGTAGTTTAATGAAGATGTGGCAAATGAGCCAGAAAGGGCTTCCAGAATATCGGCAGCTTTAATGAGAAAATAGAGGGCTGCCATTATGCCAGGACGTTGTGATGTTAGTTTGCAATTGTTCAGACTGTTTTCAATCCAGTTCTGTGTTTTTGGGGTCAGTTTATTATTAAATTCTCATGTTTATGTCAAAACTCCGAATAGAAAAAGATCACCGCCAAACCTCGTTTTGAGCTCCCAGTAATAATGTCACCGATAAGATGGAAGCTTTCTAAAATGCCATTGTGCTATTTCATTTTCTGGCTTTCCAAAGCACAGCATATTAGATCTCTGATAATAGTTTAAGGATGTGTGTGTGTGTGTGTGTGTGTGTGTGCGCGCGCACGCGCGTGTTTTGGCGGGGGATTGGAAATAAAATTAGCATAAAACTCTTTAAAAATAATTGCACCCTATTTTGTCTTTCAAGTACTTTTCCAGCTGGGAGATTTTGTAAAATTAATTGCAAGCTGCCTTTTTAGGCTCCCTCTGCCTTTTTATTGAAATTGAAATTGTTGTCTTCAAAAAGATACGATTTAGGAGTTCTAAGAAAGGCTGGCTCTAATTTACTAGTACTAACACTAAAATGTCTTTGATTACGGGAGGTAGTACGAGCTAGATCTGCTGATAAATTATAGGAAAACAGCAGAGTAGGTAAAACTTTTTTTTTTATAATTTTTTTTTTAAGATTTTATTTATTTATTTGAC
>NW_019154164.1:149949-150219 GCF_002288905.1 Enhydra lutris kenyoni | reverse complement strand
CTTCCTGGGATCGAGCCCCACATCGGGCTCTCTGCTCAGCAGGGAGCCTGCTTCCCTTCCTCTCTCTGCCTGCTTCTCTGTCTACTTGTAATCTCTGACTGTCAAATAAATAAATAAAATCTTAAAAAAAAAAAAATCTTTAAAAATAAATAAATAAATTGGGGCTCCTGGATGGCTCAGTGTGTTAAAACCTCTGCCTTCGGCTCAGGTCATGATCCCAGCGTCCTGGGATCGAGCCCCGCATCAGGCTCTCTGCTCAGCAGGGAGCCT
>NW_019154164.1:105529-149849 GCF_002288905.1 Enhydra lutris kenyoni | reverse complement strand
CCGGGGTCCTGGGATCGAGCCCCGCATCGGGCTCTCTGCTCAGCAGGGAGCCTGCTTCCTCCTCTCTCTCTGCCTGCCTCTCTGCCTACTTGTGATCTCTGTCTGTCAAATAAATAAATAAAATCTTTAAAAAAATAAAAAAATAAAAATAAATAAATTATGCTCAGATACATCATTTCAGAAGTCAGGGTAAAGTAGAATACATTAATAAACAAATCTTTTAAAAAATATTTTTAAGGGGCGCCTGGGTGGCTCAGTGGGTTGAAGCCTCTGCCTTCGGCTCAGGTCATGGTCCCGGGTTCTGGGATCGAGCCCCGCATCGGGCTCTCTGCTCAGCGCGGAGTCTGCTTCCTCCTTTCTCTCTCTGCCTGCCTCTCTGCCTACTTGTGATCTCTGTCTGTCAAATAAATAAATAAAATATTTAAAAAAAATATTTTTAAAATTTAAAAATATTTTTAAAAAATATTTTTTAAAATTTTTTTTAAATTTAAAATTTAAAAATATTTTTAAAAGATTTGTTTATTAATTTAAGAGAGAGAGAGAGAGACAGCATGAGTGGGAGGGGCAGAGGGTGAGGGAGAGAATCATCAAGTAGACCCCATGCTGAGTGTGGAGCCTGACACAGGTCCCATCCCAGGACCCCAACATCATGACCTCGGCCAAAATCAAGAGACGGCAACTTAACCTACTGAGCCACCCAGGCAGCCCATAAAATATTTTTCTATCAGAAATTGCCAAGTGGACAAAGTTGTGTTTTGGGGTTTTTTTTAAGACTTTTTAATTTTTATTTATTTGACAGAGAGAAAGCATGAGACAGCACAAGTAGGGAGAGCAGCAGAGGGAAAGGGAGATGCTGGGTCTCTGTCCCAGGACCCTGAGATCATGACCCGAGCCAAAGACAGTCACTTAACCAACTGAGCCACCCCAGCACCCCCCAAGTGGACAAAGTTTTGATAGTGGCAAGGAATAAGCCATCTTTTCCTAAAAGATCTAAAAATGAAGGAATGTTATATTTAGGTGATGTGATGCAGTAGTGATCAGAATGTTATTATATATTTGTTTTTATTATGTATTACAATTTTACCTCCAATATTTTTAAAAGTGTATGCGTGAGTGTGTGTGTGTGTGGTTTGTGAAGTCTTGGCTACTCAAGTTTAGAATCAGAGTGTGTTAGAGTCAAAAAGGGAATCTGGGGATCGTTTGATCCAAAGACATCTTTTACAGATGGGAAAATGAAGACCTAGAGAGGTGACTTATGCAAATCCTATGTCACATTACTCCCATTTGTATCCTTTCAGCCATGCTGTGTATCTTTCTCTATGCCATACTTACACCCTAGTAATAAGCTCTGTTTTACCTTTTTTTTTTTTTTGAGAGAGAGAGAGAGAGGGAAAGGAAGAGCGAGAATCTTTTTTTTTTTTTTTTAAGATTTTATTTATTTATTTGACAGAGAGAGACACAGCGAGAGAGGGAACACAAGCAAGGGGAGTGGGAGAGGGAGAAGCAGGCTCCCCGCTTAGCAAGGAGCCTGAGGCAGGACTGGATCCCAGGACCCCGGGATCATGACCTGAGCCGAAGGCAGATGCTTAACTGACTGAGCCACCCAGATACCCCAAGAGTGAGAATGTCCACACCTAGCACAGAGTCCATTGTGGGGCTCGATCTCATGACCCTGAGATCATGACCTGAGCTGAAATCAAGAGCCAATCACTTTATGACTGTGGACTCAGCCACACAGGCACCCCTCTATTTAACTTTATAAAGAAAATGGGAGAAACAGATTAGTTTATGCATGGGAAGAGGTGTATTTAAACTCAAGAATTTCATTCATCAAAAGTTGCTAAAATCCTGCCACAGTACCATGTGGATTACTTTGTTCTTTTTAGCAATTGCAGATGTTGTTGCTGGATTGACTTCTACGTATAAACACTTTACTAGTAAAGTGTTTGATGTATGGCCTTTTATTAATTCAAAGCAAAGAAAGCGAAGATGTGCCCTAGGGAAATTAAGTACTCTTTATCGAAGGAAATATTCATGATTTTCAGAAGTTTGGGGTAGCTTGGGGATAATGTTTGAGAAGTATAGATACTCTAATTGGTAGATTTAAATGTGCCAATTAGATTTAAGAGTATTTGAATCTACAAATATACTTCACTAAAATTAAATATAGAATTTTATCAGCCCTCAAAATATTGGGGAAATGATTTTATATAGGATATTTAATATTTTAATAGTTGACAAAAATTAGCTGAAATGAATTATACTTAGATTACACTTAAAATAAGATCTGTGGGGCGCCTGGGTGACTCAGTCAGTTAGGCATCTGCCTTCGGCTCAGGTCATGATCCTGGGGTCCTGGGAAGAGCCCACATTGGTCTCTCTGCTCAGTGGAGATTCTGTTTCCTCTCTCCTCCCTACGTGCGCCCTCTCTTGCTATCTTTGACCTCTCTCTCTCTGTCTCTCAAATAAATAAGCAGGATCTTAAAAAAAAAAAAAAATTCCCAAGTACTTTCCATGATCTGTAAGAGTATATGCGATAAGCTCCCGAGCCTCATCCCTGACTCTCTCCTTTGTTTACTCTGCTCAAGTCCTACTGGATCTTTGCTGTTCTCAACCCGTACCAGACACTCTTCCATATCATAGACTTTGCGTTTGCTCTTTCCTCTACTCGAAATCTCTTCCCCCTAGATATCTGCAATTCGTTCCCTTGCTTCCCATGTAAGTCTTCATTCAAATATAACCTTGTCAAAGTGGCCATCCTTGACCTCTGCCATTTTGAGCTGCATAATTCTGTTTTGCCGGAGGGGGTCATATGTGTCGTAGGGTATTGGGCAGCGCAACACACTGGATGCCAGGAGCCTCCTCACACCACCCCTCACCCTGGCCTCCAGTCTTAGCTACCAAAAATGTCTCCAAACATTCCTGAAGGCTCCCTGGGCGGGGGGAATTAGCCCCCAGTCTGACCCCTTTCCCTGCTTTATTTTTCAGCACAGTACTTAAGTTATATTTCATTATATTATATTTTTATAGTCTTACCTCACCTTAGATGTTATTTGCTTAGTAGTTGTCATTAGAATAACAGGACTTCTCTATCAATCCCAGCAGCACCCCCATTCCTAGAACAGCACCCAGTCAGGTTTTAAAGTAACATATCAGGGGCGCCTGGGTGGCTCAGCGGGTTGGGCCGCTGCCTTCGGCTCGGGTCATGGTCTCAGGGTCCTGGGATCGAGCCCCGCATCGGGCTCTCCGCTCAGTGGGGAGCCTGCTTCTTCCTCTCTCTCTGCCTGCCTCTCTGCCTACTTGTGATCTCTCTCTGTCAAATAAATAAATAAAATCTTTTAAAAAAAAATAAAGTAACGTATCAGATAGATTAATTTCACAATACATTTTCTTGAACAGTGCTCTGGTTTCTCTATTGAGATTGTATCCTTTTATTGTAATAAATTTATGCATGAAATTCAGTGGAGGAACCTAAGGAAAAGCACTGTTGAAACAGTAGGTATTTGAAATTTCTGGTGAAAGTCCAGTTTTCTTAAAACTTTATATGCCCAAGAGATTATAGCCCTCAGGACATTAACCCTCTTTCTCAGTAAATTAACTTCTGGTCATTGATCAGTTTTTTTGTTTTTTGTTTTTTTTTTTTCATTTTGAATAGTTTCAGACTAAGCATCATCAGCACTTAAGATATACACTCTGTTAGAACGGTCCTAGCACAAAAATAAAAAGGTTATTTATAGAGTCATGGTAAACGTTTGCATTACTCGGGACTGCATTTATTTTTATGAACTCCGTATTTATTTACATTAGCTCTTGGAAAAAAGTGGCGTCGAAGAGGGTAGTTTAATTTCAGGTGTGCTTTGTAATATAATCAGCATCCATTCATAAACTGTTCTACCAGACTAATGGAAGAATGAGGGATGTAAAACTGTTTTCTACCATGGCGGTGTTTTATTGGTACGTAGTCTATTAATTATTTTTTAGAAGTCCTGTCAGCTTCATGATTGAAAAATAATTTATTAGGCAATTCTGCTTTGTTAATATTAAGGATGCTATTTTTTTTTTAATTTGACAGAGAGAGATCACAAGTAGGCAGAGAGGCAGGCAGAGAGAGAGAGGAGGAAGCAGGCTCCCTGCTGAGCAGAGAGCCCTATGCGGGGCTCAATCCCAGGACCCGGGGACCATGACCTGAGCCAAAGGCAGAGGCTTTAACCCACTGAGCCACCCAGGCACCCCAGGGATGCTGTTTTTAAGTGAAGCTACATATACATTGTTTAAAATACAGAAAACATGGTGTAAAACTGTGCTCTTTCTGTTAAAATTTGCGTTTCCCTTTTAAACAACCTTAGGTACCAAACAGTAAGAAGAGCAAACACTGTATTTAGGTGAGCTTAGTAGGAACTGAGTCTCAAATGAAGACGAATGCTCATCGTAAGACTACTCCAAGAGGTTCACTTATTTCTTCTAATTTTTTTTTCCTTTTTTTGCCCGCTCTCCCTCTTTACAAAGATCTCAACAGCAACGGATTCATCTGTGACTATGAACTTCATGAGCTTTTCAAGGAGGCTAATATGCCATTACCAGGATATAAAGTGAGAGAAATTATTCAAAAACTCATGCTGGATGGTGACAGGAATAAAGATGGGAAGATAAGTTTTGATGAATTTGTTTATGTAAGTATGTGGAAGTCCACCATTAATATAAGGAGTCATGACTCTTCCTTTGTCTAGCGGGATCTTAAAAGTAGTCAATCCTGTGAAGTTGCTAAATGTTTCGTATCAGTACTGTTAGGATTAATAAAGTTTCCGTCATCCCACCAAGTGTCCTGGGTTCTCTTAGCCATTAGAGTATCTTAGCAAACAAATTGGGAAAAAGAACACTGACAGAATCGAAGCTACATCACGCTACTCTGCTTGCTGTGAAAGGCGAACCATTTCCTCTAGGGCTTCCTGAAAGGGGATTTTTCAAGGTGCTAAGTGTCGTCCTTGAAGTGCTCTTTCTGTTTCCCTTGGTATCTGCCTTGGGGAATAGGGTGCTCCCAGATGTTAGTTAATGCTACACCCTGACTCACAGTCTTGGAAGCTTCCTGACTTGAGCTTTCTGATTAAAAGAAGATGTTTGCGACTCTTGTCTTAGTAGTATTTAACCGGACGATTTTCTCGAGGATAATAATTTTGATAATTAAAAGTTAGAAGCCTATCTTTTCAGTCCATTGGAGGCAGCATTTAAAATATCTAGTATCATCAGATACTCCTCAGGGTTCGGGGCTGACTTAATTCTTCCACTTCGAAGCACCGAGTTTAGAGTTCGCACTCCGTGCTTGGGGAGGGGTTCTGTAGCCCTCCTTTGACACCGTAGCTGCCAGTGAGCGAGGTGACCGGTGCCATTTTCAGTCCATAGCCATTGACAGGAGTATTTGAGATGTAGCGGTTGCCTCTTCCGTCCATGAAGAACACCCTGAAGATTTTATTGGTTGGGTTTATTAATTTAAGGCTGAGTTTTTCTAGATCTAATTAGGCATTCCTTTTACTGGGTTACAAACAGGTAATTAGTTGCCTCATTTTTCACCAACTTCCCAGCTTTCTCATCCTCCTTTTCCATGGTAACTGAGGCTCCCTATAGCCAGTGAAATTCTGGTATGATCTCTCCCATTAGAATTAACTCCTTTAGAACATTGTTAAGAGCAGATTGGCTAATGATGTCTCCAGAGCTGAGAGCATTTGGCGCGGCGGGGAGGGCTGCTGTTTTAAAAATGTAGACATGTGTCATGATGGCGTTCTTGCCGGCTTCTTTTGAAATACTGATTTCCTACCCACTGTTTTTTGTCTTCAGTTATTGCCAAAGCCTTTTGTTTTGAATTCTGTGTTCAATAGTAAGTTGCAATTGACTTGCAGTATGAGCACTTGCATGTCTCTGATGTGAACGTGCTCCCCTTGGAACTGCATGTTGAGTTGTGAATTTAAAGCAGCTTAGAGCAGTAGTTAACTATGATGGATTAATTTTTGAGATAATTTACTGCCCAGAATTTTAATCTGCTAGAAAGAACGGACCTAAATCGTGAAGATATGCAGTGTGGCCAGTATTATTAAGGACAAAATTGTGAAAGTGTCTTTGAGAAAAATGATCTTAGGGAAATACTTAATTTTGTAGGTCTTGAAATGTTGCAGCTTCTCCCATCCGAGCTATCAGAGGCTTTTAAGGGAGAAGGTTTGATTCCCCTAGTATATTCTTAAAAAGTAAATGACATGCATACTAATTTTGGCATCGCTAGGAATTTTTAGAAAATATTAATGAGGACATTTTAGGTTAAAATGTACATTTCTTTTAATTGGAAGGAATCAATATGTTTATACTCTTTCATTTTTTTAAAGATTTTATTTATTTATTTGACAGAGATCACAAGCAGGCAGAGAGGCAGGCAGAGAGAGAGGAAGGGAAGCAGGTTCCCCGCTGAGCAGAGAGCCCAATGCAGGGCTCGATCCCAGAACCCTGGGATCATGACCCGAGCCGAAGGCAGAGGCTTTAACCCACTGAGCCACCCAGGCGCCCCAGTATACTCTTTTCATTTTTCAATTCAAAAATAAAAGCCTGGAGTCCTAAAAAAAGGAAGTAGCTTCCCCAACATTACACATAGGACTAGTGGCTTTATCCTGTTAGTTCCCTTCTGTTCAAGAAATTTGAAAATGTGAAGGACAGTAAAATAACCTGCCTGAAGTTTCAGAACGATACAGCCATGACCGGACTGAAAGACGGGTGTCTGAGCAAATGTCCGTCCGCTTCCATCTGCTTTGTCACCGATGAGACATCTTAGAAATTGTCAAAATATGGGTAGATTTTTGTCATCTGTGAAAAAGCAAAGGAGTTATTCCTATCAGGTGTTAACATAAGGAAGTAGAAATAAACGTGTTCTTGCATCTTGGGGTTTTTTATTTAAATTGCTGCATAAGAGGTGTTAATTGCAAAGCAGCATACAGACAAAATCAGTTTATGTTAATTTTGGAGAAGAATATATATAGGGCAGAAAAGAATCCCTAAGTTATATGTACACTTCAAATGTTAAAGTTAAATTTAACACCCGGATTTTGTTTCTTCTAAGTCTCTCAAAACGACATTACTGGATTTTTATACCTACAAGGTAATGGTGGGGTTTTGGGGTTTTTTTTTTTACCCATATCTTTAAAAAGACTGGTATGGCCCTTCCTTTCAGCAGAGATGTCTGCATTAAACTCTTGTTTTCACAGCGAGAAATTTGCTCTTGCCTAATGGCACTAAGTTATTGACCAGTTCTAGGACTTTTGCTAATAGCACTAATCTCATCAGATGAAATCACTTCATATAAGTGAAGTGCTTAGAACAGTGCCAGGCATATAGCAAACGCTATGTAGATGTCAGCTGTTGGGGGTAGTGATTTCTGTTCTGTTTTGTTTTGTTTTGTAAAGCAGTGTTCTTTTCCCATTATTAATAAGCTCAGGCCTACAACAGATTCCCAAAAAAAGAAAAGAAAAAATTCAAGTGTACTACTTTGGAAACATTTGGAAGCAAGCCTCAAACCCCGGAAGCCAGTCAATATTTTGCAATTCTTTCTGAAATCTTTCCTTCCTCCTAAGTCATTATGCCTCTGGATTGCTTTGTCTGGCTGCTAGTCCAGCACAGAGCTAGAAAGGTGACGAAACTTTAAAAAGGAATAAGAAATATATATATATATATATATATATATATATATATATATACACATTCCATAAGGGGGGAATGCATAGAACCAGAGCCGCAGGGTCCCCGGGAGTTTGCTCACGCATGACAAAGCCAGTCCTTCCTCCTCGAGGGAAAACAGCACTAACAGTGAGCTCATTAGTATCACAACGGGCGGCTTTGAAAAGATTCATTGAGAAGACTTCAGCACAGTAGTTGGCCTTGTGTTATCTCTGATTTCAGAGATTCTTGTTAAGCCAGGGTTTTCTACTCAAATAACTTTATCATCCGCTGGAGCAATTCTTCCCTAATGTAGAAAACAAAATGCAAGTTCTCCTGTGGTGAATCCATTGAAAAGATGTAAATCTTCAATTATCCCTTTTAATTTGCTTTTTTTTTTTTTTTTTTAAATCTACACAACAGAGGGAAAATACCGTGAACCTGAAAGTTTGAGCATGGCTGGAAACATTTATTTAAAAATATTTAGAAAACGAAGGTCCCATAACCTCTGTAAAGCAATTAAAAATTAACTGATTTAATTGCAACTTTGCTTTCGTTCCCAAGCATGAGCTTAACTACAGTGACGTAAGTAATGGCATTAGGGTATTACACAGTAGACATTCTTTTTTTTTTTTAACTTATTATTTGTATTGTTCCTTTTTTCCATGCTATATATAAATTTGGATTTATTTTTTAGCTGCAGTTGTGACCATGGAAACCAACCTAATTTTTAGAAGCAAACGATCTTGAGGCAAAAATAAGCCTAATAAAAAAATAGCTTTTCATGGGTCATTTCTGAGGCAATAACATTTTGTATGCTTTTTTTTTTTTTTGGTCATACAATTGATTTGTGGTACCTCAGTCATGAGGGAGAGCACACATTTCAGATTTTAATTTACTAGACAATGTCTAAATAATGTGGAGTTCAGAGTGGGGTAGAATAGTGAATATTGCGTTTTTACTAAGCAGATATATAGTTCTCAAAGGGGAGTTATGGGAACCAAACGCATCACAGTGAAGACTGCTACATTCACTGGTCACCATTTTATCATATAATTTTGGCTCAGAAGTTTAAGGTAAACGAAATGAAACGAAAGTTGGATTTAAAAAATCAGTGCGCATAAAAATAATTTCCATCGTTTAGAAATTGCCCAGAGCGCCTGAGTAGTCAGCTCTACGTTATCGATACCTAACAGGAGTCCGTATAATGGCCAGAAAGGAGGGAAGATGATTTTGTCAGCTGTGTGCAATATTTAGTCTGTGCATATGTATCTATAGACATAAGTAGACATAGACACACTCGCACACGTGCACACCCATTCTGAAATTCCACCTCTGACATTACAGGTAGAGCAGAGAAATCACAGCTCTGAAAATTAAGCTTGATCTTGTGGAACTTAACTACTCCCTAGTTTCCTAAATAAAATTGGGTTTGTAAGCCCAAGGAAAGTCAGGATTTTAGAAAGGCAAGAGGAAAAAGCATGGCTTTGAAAGAGAGGGCCACCCACAACACCTGTAACAACTTTTACACCAGTTACAGAAAATCTCTGTCTCTCTGATTTGGATTAATGGATTAGTGGATTAATGACAAAAAGGTTCCCTCCTGGGAAACCTAAATAGAAAAGGTCCTCCTAGCTTTTGGACCGATGTCTTATGCAGGACACAGGGGTTGGTCAGTGGCACATGGGGCTGGATTTCAAACTTATCTTGTCTGTTCTCTTAGATACAACCTGAACTGCTACATATTGTGACCCTGGTCTATGAACTTCAAACATGGGCTGTACCTCCTGAGATGTGTGTGTGTGTGTGTGTGTGTGTGTGTGTGTAACTGTCAATAATGCCAAAGGCCTTTGACTCCTGTTCTGTTTGTTCAGCAACTCTTCCATTAGGGTAGTATGTTTCCTTCTGTAAGTCCACTTATGTGTTATAAACACCTTTTTTAAAAAAGATTTTATTTATTTAGAGACAGAGTAAGAGAGAGAGAGCACACATGTACAATGTGGGGGGCAGAGGGAGAGGAGGAAAGAATCCCAAGCAGACAATCTGCTGAGCATGGAGCCCTGCACGGGGCTTGATCTCACGACCCTGAGATCATGACCTAAGCTGAAATCAAGAGTCAGACACTTAACTGACTGAGCCACCCAGGTGTGCCTTTTAAAGAAATTTTTTTGAAGATGCTACATCTTTCTCTGATTTTATTGGAAGTAGCTACCTTTTAGCCATGTGCATTGGTAGATCAGAAACAAGTTTGGGGGGCGCCTGCCTTCGGCTCAGGTCGTGATCCCAGAGTCCTGGGATCGAGCCCTGCATCGGGCTCTCTGCTCAGCAGTGAGCCTGCTTCCCCCCTCTCTCTGCCTGCCTCTCTGCCTACTTGTGATCTCTGCCTGTGAAATAAATAAATAAAATCTTTAAAAAAAAAAAAAAGAAAGAAAGAAAGAAAGAAACAAGTTTGGGCTTAGGTGAGTTCCAGTATTTAAAAGTATATAGTTAGTCCTGGGACACCTGGGTGGCTCAGTCCGTTGGGCTTCCAACTCTGCACTTCAGCTCAGTTCATGCTCTCAGGGTCCTGGGATCCAGCCCCACCTCCGGACTCTGCACTAAGCAACGAGTTTACTTGAGGATTCTCTCTTCCTCTCCCTCCCCCCATCCCTCCCCTCTTGTGCTCTCTCTCTAATAAATAGATCATTAGAAAATATAGAGAGATCTTTAAAAAGTATGTAGAGCTGCGTAGTCCTTTAGAACATCCATTCAGGGACGCCTGGGTGGCTCAGTTGGTTAAGCAGCTGCCTTCGGCTCAGGTCATGATCCCAGCGTCCTGGGATCGAGTCCCACATCGGGCTCCTTGTTCTGTGGGGAGCCTGCTTCTCCCTCTGCCTCTGCCTGCCACTCTGTCTGCCTGTGCTCACTCTCTCTCTCTCTAAAAAGAAAAAAATAAAATTAAAAAAATAATAATAAAACCTATTTTAGAACATCCATTCATTCAATCAGGCAGTTAGGAAAGGGTATGAAATCCGCTTTGTTACCACCTGCTTTGTACAATTAGAATGCACACATTCATTTTGTTCACCATGTTCTTCATGACGAGAAGCTAGATTTCATAAACACTCAAGACAGTTACTGAAAAGCCTCTTTTTTGTGTTTATTCTCCAAAGTTGTCTTTTTGCTGCCGACTCAACCCATTTTTTCACCTGATTACTCTAAATTTTGATTGAACAAGCTCTTGCCATTGTACCCCCCAAAGAGGTTTTTTTTTGTTGAATCATTAAATTTTCGTCTTCCTTTGCATTAAGAATTGTGGTTAAAGAAGGGGGATCCTTCAGCTTTTTCTCTCCAGGGAACGAACAAAGCCTTACTTGTTGGTAGAAAATTAGCAGATTTACCTATGCCTTTGAACCACACTAGTTGGCGGCTTAAAGCAGATTCAATGCATGTGGCACTTAACATTTTTGACAAGTGTGTGCAATTGACTGTCTGGCTTCATTTTCAGTAGCAGTATTGTAGTATTTATTTAGCATCTTAAAAGCGCAAGCCCAGTTTTCCATCTCCTTTTAAGACTCACCACCCATATGGGAAAATGTAGGTGAACAGAGTCTAAAAGAAGATAGAAGGGCTTATCGTTACACCTGATTTAAAACAAACTGTGAATTAACAACATATTTTCATTCGTAGATCTTCCAAGAGGTAAAAAGCAGTGACATTGCTAAAACCTTCCGCAAGGCAATCAACAGGAAAGAAGGGATTTGTGCTCTGGGAGGCACTTCTGAGCTGTCCAGTGAAGGAACGCAGCATTCTTACTCAGGTAATAATAGTATGACTTCCATGTGCATCAGGGTAACACAATGACCTAGGGAGGGCCGCTAGAGAAACATTGCTTCCTAATTAAGAATACAACAGAAGCCCACTGTGGTGTGTATTTAGACCTGGGACTAATAACTTGCCGTAACGGCATCGTAAGTATTTATTGTATGGCTTTGTTAGCTTGCAAGACATATTATATGATGTGAGCAATGATCGGCTTTATTATAGTAGAACTCTACAGGAATGTAAGTAATGTTTTTTTAAAGAATTTGGTAACTGGGCGCCTGGGTGGCTCAGTGGGTTAAGCTGCTGCCTTCGGCTCAGGTCATGATCTCAGGGTCCTGGGATCGAGTCCCGCATCGGGCTCTCTGCTCAGCAAGGAGCCTGCTTCCCTCTCTCTCTGCCTGCCTCTCCGTCTACTTGTGATCTCTCTCTGTCAAATAAATAAATAAAATCTTTAAAAAAAAAAAAGAATTTGGTAACTAACTTTTCTAAGGATCGGTTAACACTGCTCATTCTCTCTGTTTTTTGCTGTTAATTTTGTACTTCGTAAGAGCCATGTTGTATTCAAGTATCTGGGTTTCCAAAGGGGAGAACTCATGTTTGTGACACGTTAACTTTCAATACTACTGTACAAATTATTTTAGGCTTTAGAGTCAACCTAGAGTGTGAACTAATTTCTTGTTATTCAACATGACTATAGAGGAAGAAAAATATGCCTTTGTTAACTGGATAAACAAAGCTTTGGAAAATGATCCTGATTGCAGACACGTAATACCCATGAACCCGAATACTGACGACCTCTTCAAAGCTGTTGGTGATGGAATTGTGCTCTGGTAAGATGTTGGTTGATTTTGTGTCCCGATTTCCAAAACAGCCTTCCACGTAATTGATATATTATTGGTTTCTGGGTGCTTGACGGCTTCAACTCGAGAAACAGAACTGAAAGTCGTCTGGGTGTGTCTGAGAAAGTACCACCAAGATACAAATCTATAACTCACTCATTTAGACTGGGAACCGCTTTATAAGGAAGCTGCCAGTTTCCGATTTCTGCTGAAGTACAAGCAGAACATGACAACTTTGTTGGACTTAAGTATGTCAGTGTCCACTTATTTTTAAAATACCATAGCTTCAAAATACAAAAAAAGAGCTTCCTCTTCAGTTCTCACTCTCCAGTTACTTAGTTCTGAAAACTGTGTTGGTCCTTGCTGCCCCAGAGCCAACAGTATCTTGGTAGAAAGGATGTAAGATGATCAACACTTTGTCCCGTTGATGGTCTAAAAGCATGTGCTCCTTAATCAGTCGGCCTGGGTTCGTCCTCTGCCTCTGCCGCTCAGGAGCTTGTAAGAGCAACCCAAATGCAGTCAGAATATTCAAACCCCTTTGCATTTCACGCTGCATCTACTATGATCCCCATTAAAAACCATAAGATAATCCCATTTCGTCCATGTATAGGCACTAAAGAACTAATTCTCCCATGTGTTTTAGTACAGAGATAATCACATGATGCTGTTGATTTGATGTTTAAATCTGACATAGGGGCACCCGGGTGGCTCAGTCTGTTGAACGTCTGCCTTCGACCCAGGTCATGATCCTGGGGTCCTGGGATCGAGCCCCACATCAGGCTCCCTGCTCAGCGGGAAGCCTGCTTCTCCCTCTCCCTCTGCAACGCCACCCCCCGCCCCCGCTTGTGCTCTCTCTCTCTCCCAAATAAATAAAATCTTTAAAAAAAATAATAAATCTGACATGGAAAGAAGCATGGCTTTCCCTGTGTGGAATCACATAGGCACTAAACTGTTAGACACTAAAATGTTAGTGTCTTCATCCAGATTTTACCAAATGAGATTCTACCCAAAGAAATCACAGATTCTATTCTAATTAGCAGAACATTTCTTTATCTCACAACTGGATTAGCAATACCAAATATTGTGCCTAGCTCATCATTTAGGCTCTCAATAAATATGGTGAATGAAAGAATCTCATGCTCAATAAATTGACCTCCTTGTGAATAAATGGTCATTCTTATTTGTGAATTTTACAATCGAGAAAGAGACACAATTTCCATGTGGGATTTTATCTGTTTTTAAAATGTATGCAGTAAGGGTTTTTCCAGTATCCAAGTTATTCATTCTTTACAAAATGATGGGAAAATACAAAAAATTAAAATGATAAAGTATGCCCCAATCCCCAACTCAGAAATACTCAACTACTGTAAGCATTTTGGTCTTTTTTTTTTTCATGTGCCTTTTTCACATGTATAGTTTTTTGTGTGTGTGATCAACATGGTAAAAGTCATATATTGCACTGATTTTTTTTCAGATTGCATGAGAGACATGTCATGTGCCTTAAAACATTTGTGAATATTTACAGGCTCTTTAAAAGTAAACCAACTCCCTGCTAATTTGTGTTTCAGTAAAATGATCAACCTTTCAGTTCCTGATACAATTGATGAAAGAGCAATCAACAAGAAGAAACTGACACCCTTCATCATTCAGGTACAAATGGATATCCCTGCCCTCTTCCCGGAAACGGCCTTGTGAGATCCTATTCTGTAGCCCATCAGTTCTGCCCTTCATGTCTTCCCATTTAATTCTTCTAACAACTCTTGAGTTTAGGACTATTACCCAGATTTGACAGAGGAGAGCTGGGACTCAGGCTCCTGAGCTTGCCCAAGATTAACATTGGAACTGAAATTCAAATCCAGGACTAACTCCAAAGCCCTGTGTTCTTCTCATTACATGCTGTGTTCAAGCATGCAGAAATAAGCAAAAATATTTAAGCTCTTAATTAATTAGCATGCTTAAGCAATGGAGCATTTTTCTTTTCTGTCAAATGAGTATTACACTCTGAAATAGCAAAATTCCCTCGGGCAACAGCACCTCTTGGGACGCAGAGATTACAATTCTAGAACTTTTTTCAGGTGCATGGATTAGACCCCTCTTTTAGACATTTTTAGAAATACAATGACTCCGGTTCCTGGGTGACTCAGTTGGTTAAACGTCTGCCTTGGGCTCAGGTCATGATCCCGGGACCTGGGATAAAGGGACTCCCTGCTTAGCGGGGAGTCTGCTTCTCCCTCTCCCTCTGCTGGTCTCTCTCACGCGCACACTCTCTGTCGATAGAGAGATAGATAGATGGATAGATAGATAGATAGATAGATAGATAATCTTGGGGAAAAAAGTAGAAATACAGCCACTCTTGGGGCACCCGGCTGGCTCAGTTGGTAGAACATACAAGTCTTGATTTCAGGGCTATAAGTTGGAGTCCCAGGTATAGAGATTGCCTAAAAATAAAATCTTTAAAAAGAAAACAGAAATGCGACCCTTAACCCGCATGGAGAGCCTGACTCTAGTCACTCAGCCTTTTCTTTTCGTGACAATGTCCATGTACTTCAAAAGAGACCAAATAAAAATACCAAGTTAACTTCCCACAGAATTCTGGAAAAGACAGTAACAATAATAAAGCTGAGATTTGTTTTAGCTATGCCTTTAACACCAAAGTCTGGAGTCGGTTGTCTGGACTTTGTTTTCTGTGGATCATGTGCGGCTGAAATTAATTTCCTCGTTGAGCATTATTTTCAGTAAAGGGAGTAGACTCTTAAAAACTGGAAAGGTCAAGAAGCAAATGTGTACGTTGGCTCTCTTGCAGGAAAACTTAAACTTGGCCCTGAACTCTGCTTCTGCCATTGGGTGTCACGTTGTGAACATCGGTGCGGAGGATTTGCGGGCTGGGAAACCACATCTGGTTCTGGGACTGCTTTGGCAGATTATTAAGATCGGGTTGTTTGCTGACATTGAATTAAGCAGGAATGAAGGTAATGGAACACAGTCATTATTTTGAAAGTTGTTTATTGGGTATTTTTCCTGGTCACACAGACTGTTGTGCTTTCACTTAATTGAGGCAATTAGATGATAACTAGAATTAACAGAAGGTAATGCTATAGTGTTGATGTGGGAAACAGTCTAATTACAACTTTTCGTCTTTAGTAGTAATTCACATTTGCCTGGTGCTTTAGAATTCATTTTATAATAAAGACACAAAAGCACAGAGTTGAAGGAACTTTCCCAAGGTCCCCAGTCTGGGTATCTTTTCATTTCTAATCTGTCTGCCCAACTCCCACCCCATCTTCACCCCTGGATTTTGAGACCTCATCAAACTAATCTACCCCACCCTTGATGGTCACTTTTTCTAAACTTCTTACAACATGGGGTTTCCCGTCACACCATGGATTTGTAGATTCTGTAAGCACACACGATACAATTGTCTTATGTCCTGGGCAATTCTACATGATCCTCTTTCTGCAACGCTTTAACTATGAACCACCACTCCAGATATTCCTATTTTATTCCAGAAATCGCACTCTCAATCCTTGTCACTTCTGGGAAATATCTCTTTGGGGTTCTCAGTCTTTTCAAGGTCCCCCAGAATGTCTGTCAATGGTTTTATTATTTTGCACATTGATCCATGATAAGACTTTTTTGCACTTTTGAGACTGTTGCCCTTGCCTTTGTTTTAATCTGCTCAAAGGTACCTATATTTGAACTATATTTGAGCAAAGACGATTACTCTCATTGCTGGCCTTCTTCACGGTGGTGTTTGTCTTGTTAAAGAAGCTGAAGTCCAGGGACACTTGGGTGGCTCAGTCGTTAAGCATCGGCCTTTGGCTTAGGTCACGATCCCAGGGTCCTGGGATCGAGCCCCACATCGGGCTCCCTGCTCGGCGGGAAGCCTGCTTCTCCCTCTCCCACGCCCCCTGCTTGTGTTCCCCTCCCTTGCTTTGTCTCGCTCTGTCAAATAAATAAAATCTTTAAAAAAAAAAAAAAAAAGCTGAAGTCCGTTCGGAAAGGCAAATACAATCACATTGGCGTGTGGAATAAATCAAATAACCTTTCTTTGACAAGGTCTCAGGTGCACAGATGTCAGGCTGTTTAATCCTCTCTGGCCTCTGACGTGGTGGGGATGGGGAGCAAAAAGATGGTCTTGGACAAGTGACCTGCTGCTTCTACCCTTGCTTAAGTCCCTCAGCATCAGAATGACGTGGCATGAGGCGGAGTCCATGAGAGATGAAATTTGCCTGGTAGAGGTATCACTTAGACCTCTTCAGAAATCAGGCAGTTTCAGTCTTCTTGTTCAAGGGAAACCTCCTTTTATTTCAGGGGAGGTAATTACTGCCTTAGGGACCACATGACGTACTCCTGCAACCATGCTGGAAGTTCAACTGTTCGTGCAGACACCCCCTGCTTCTACCTAGTACCCATAGGGAATACTTACCAGGAACCCTTGGCTTCTTCACATTCAATTCAACAACAAAAAATAACTGAGCAGCTTTTACATGTTAGGTGCTATAGAAAATGTTAAGCTAAATTATATCCCTTTAAAAATAGATTTAACCCGGGGCGGCTGGCTGGCTTAGTTGGTGGAACGTGGGACGCTTGATCTCGGGGTTGTTGGAGCCCCATGTTGGCTGCAGAGATTATTTTAAAAAAATAAAACTATTTTTAAGAATAGATTTACCCCGGGGCACCTGGGTGGCTCAGTGGGGTAAAACCTCTGCCTTCAGCTCAGGTCATGATCTCAGGGTCCTGGGATCAAGCCCTGCATCGGGCTCTCTGCTCAGAGGGGAGCCTGCTTCCTCCTCCCTCTCTCTCTGCCTGTCTCTCTGCCTACTTGTGATCTCTGTCTGTCAAATAAATAAATAAAATCTTATAAAAAAATAGATTTACCCCTTCGAGAGTCCATTAATTACATTTAAATATAAGTACCATAAGGTTAAGTATAGTCAAAAGGTTAAGTATAAAGGTGCCACCATTTTAAACATCCTCCCCCAAATCTCTAATTTTAACATAATTAAACAAGGACAGTTTAGGGGTCGCTTGGGTGGCTCAGTTGGTTGAGTGTCTGACTCTGGGTTTCAGTTCAGGTCAGGATCTCAGGGTTGTGGGATCAAATCCCAAGCTGGGCTTTGCACTCAGTGGGGAGTCTGCTCGTCCCTCTCCCTCTGCTTCTCTCCCTGCTCACTCTCTCTCTCTCAAATAAATAAATAAAATCTTAAAAAAAAAAACAAGGTAAACATATGTCATAATGTAAACTGTTTTAAAAGCTGTAACTTATTTGCCATTTGGAACATAAAGACTAATAAAATATAGTATGTATTTGCTATATATTCTCATAACAGTGTCTTTATCTACATCATCATATAATTATCTACTAATATATTATCTTTTATTAGAGTGACAGTACCTGAAAATGAGGAACTAGGTCAGACCAGTTATTGTCCCTCTGTTACCTAACAGAGTGTCCAAAGAACGAATGAACTTGTAATGACCATTGTCATGTAATATCTTGGTTGTGGGTTTTTTTTTCCTTCTAGCCTTGGCTGCCTTACTTCGAGATGGTGAGACTTTGGAGGAGCTTATGAAGTTGTCTCCGGAGGAGCTTCTGCTCAGATGGGCAAACTTTCACTTGGAAAACTCAGGCTGGCAGAAAATCAACAACTTCAGTGCTGACATCAAGGTAACCATGCAAAGAACCGTCATGCCTTTGGGCGTGGATACGATGGCTTGGGTGACTACCAGCCAGACAGAGGGAAAATCCTGCCAGGATATTGCCAGACCTTGTTGGCCCTTGGCCCTGATGGTAGATTTCAGGAGAGCTGAAACCTAGAAGGTACTCTCCTTCTGTGGCAAATGGTCAAAGTATTACAGTCCTAACGCTTTCTGTTCTGCTCCCTGTTAAACATGGAGTACCAAAGGGTGGGCCATGACCATTCTCTTCCTAACTGCCTTTCCCAGACCTCAGGGTACCTGTTAGTAAATCCTGGGAGAGAGAGAAAGGGCCCCAGGATTCTCCTCCTCCTTTCTTACTTGGCTTCTTTCCATCATGTGCTCCCACCATTAGCCATTGAGTTCATGAGGATAGTGATGAGCTCTTACATATGGCTGTCTCTCCTACCTCAGTCCTGCCCTACGGTCCTCCTACCAAAGCCCACTTCTAACCCCAAGACCCGCCACATAAAAGACCTTCAAACATTTCTTGTGCTACATTTTGGCGTTCGCATCTCAAAGACAGTAAGGAAAAAGCTAGCAGAGGAAGGAGACGTCGGTAGCTTCCCAAAGAGGGGGCCCAAAATTACGATAGCAAAAAAAAAATTCTCATTCATTGACTCCACTCTCTCCCAAATCTGAGTGTTGGGACACAGGGAACAAATTCAAGGGTCTTCACCAGATGTCACTGACCCACAGGGCTATGAAAACGATAGTCTGTGATCCTATCAATGTGCTCAGCAGGGAGAGGGAGCCTTGGGATGTTTGCATTACTGGTTTCACCAGGAATAGTTAAGGATAGCTCCCAAATTACAAAACCAGCAGGCTTTCTACCTCTTCTTTTAACTTACACAAGATGTTTGGTGGGGTATATTTTTGCTTTATGCACGAGCTGTGTTCCCAGAAACCACTCTTAAATGAATTTTCTGTTTGGGACCTCTTTGAAAGGTACAAAAGGAAATGTTGTTTAAAAATGGAGCCTGCCGTGGATCTTTTTAAAAAGCAAAGGATTGTTCAGTAATGTGAAAAAGAAAGGCTTCCATTTGGTCTATACTCCAAGTGTAATTTTGCCCTGTAAAGCCCTTTCTGGGAGAGAAGACCCTGCTGGGTCCGCTTTTTTTACCCACTCTTGTCAAGGGCAGAGGATTAGATTAGATTATGAGCTGCTCATGCACCATTAGGAAGAAATTGTAAGCACAAGTGCTTTCACAACGGTAATGTGCCATTACGGGAAGGCAAATCCTGTGCCTGCTAATGGCAGGATCTGGCTTTGCATTTCATGAATGGCTCTGAAGTAGATTTCACTGGCGTGATTTTCCCCTCTTTTAGAGTCATTTCCGGCATTCTGTATCCACCTCATTCAGGGAGCTTCTGTAAGATGCAGCTCCCAGAGATTCGTATTTGGTAGGTTTGGGGCTGAACCCAGTCACCTGTGTATTGAACAACTTCCTCCAGGTGATTATGGTGCCGGTTATCTACAGAGTTTGCTGGGAGAGACGTTCCTTATAAGCGTGTCTGGACTGTCAAGGTTCAGTAATAGAATCTGATCACTGCTGGGAGGGTCATCTTCCGATCCAGCAGGATTAAGGAGTCTTGACCCCAGTTTCTGTCCCCTCAAGGCAGACGCTTACTTGACACGGTTGAAGACTGTTATGAAGTGTTTGCCCCGGTGCCGTGGTTTTCAAGTTGTCCTCTGTGGAGGGTCCACACAGCCTGAATCCACCGAGCCATGTAAAACCATTCAAACAATGGATGAGTTCAGGAGCTTAAAACAAAAAGAAAATCTTCGGGGGCACCTGGCTGGCTCAGTCGGTGAAGCGTCCGACTCTTGATCTCAGCTCATGTCTTGATCCCAGGGTTGTGAGTTCAAGCCCTGCATTGGGAGCCTAGTTAAAATAAATATCTTGTTTGGTTAACTATGTTCAGGTCATACAGGGTTAAATGTTACTTCACCAACTCAAGTGTTACTTAAAAAATGTCATTTAAATTTACAGTTAAATACATCTTTAACATAGCTAATCTCTTCTCCATAGGTTATGGTATATATTGTATTTCGTAATGATGTAACCTGTCTATTTTCTCTTTCCCTACGCTTCCTGGATTTCTGCTCCTCCTTTCTTTTCTTGCTTGTTTTATCTGCCAAGCTTATTGACTTCAGTAATTCAGTGAAGGTACAGAACTAGTTATGTGTTTACTAGCTTTATTGTATTGGCAATGTTAATCAGTTATAAAGTCATGATAAAATCCAGTTATCCATATTTGAGGCAGAAAGTAGGCCAGATGGCTGGACTTTTCTGGGGGAAAGATCTATTAGATTAGAAGACAGCGATTTGTGCCATATATTCTCACAAAATCCCGTGAAAATATCCTTCCAAACATAGGACAATGGGATACATTCATTCTTTGTAAATGTGATCTCACTGAGATTTTCAATTCATTTATAGGATTCCAAAGCCTATTTCCACCTTCTCAATCAAATTGCACCAAAAGGACAAAAGGAAGGTGAACCGCGGATAGATATTAATATGTCAGGTTTCAATGTAAGTATAAGTGTTCATTTGAATTCTGCAGTCTTACAAAGTGATTGTCAATTTCTTCTCAATAACAAGAAGTTTGATAATTGCATGTAATGGTGTTAAAAATTTTGAGCGTTATTTTAAAATTTATTGCTGTGGGTATAATTCAAAGACCGAAAGATGAGCTTTGGTGTATTTTGGTAGTTTATTAATGCGTTCCATAACGATGGCGCTATTGGCTTGTATTGATTGCATAAAATATTCAAAGCCAGGGTTGGGAAATAAGTGCTAGAAACTAACCTTTTCCAAGTGTTTGGATTATAATCACAGTGAGAGATGTAATGACAAGATAGTCATATACGCATTTGTAGTCTTCGTGTGTTGAGAGTAACATGACTATGTTTACAAACTGCAGATCCAACTTGGGGACTTACTCATGGACCATATTCCCTGGTTATATCACTCAGTTGTTCAGTGACCTTGGACAGATTTCTTCGCCAAATTGGATCTCACTTTGCTCATCCATAAAGGAAGGAGTTGGACTAGACAATTTAGTCTTAAGTTTCTATGATCCCCTGGTGCGTTCTTTGTATCCATTAGGTATAGAATGCATTGTACTAATTTAGAGAATCCATGTTTCTAGCCCAGTAGGCAGTAGGATCGAGTAGATAACATGGGCTAAACCACTTACAATGCCCTTATCAGAACTGAATTTGTAACCGACTTGTGTATTTCTATTTCTGTCTGGATGTGGGATGTGAGACTCTTTGGTTCAGGTGATTTGGTATGGATCAAGAGCTGTCCTGTGCATGGGGCAGCTGTCCGCGCAGGCTTGCCGGGTGACCTGGGGCCTGCGTAAATGGCACCAGTATGCTAACTGATGCTGATTTTAAGACCGGTCTTCTCTGTTCATGCTTCCCTGGTTTATCTTCAAACACTCTTTTGTCTCTTCCCTCCCCAGAATCCTTCAAGGATTCCCCATTGACTCTAGACTTCAGTCTGAAGTGTTCCGCTTAGCATTTAAGGCCCTACATGGTCTTGCTCCCCGTCTGCCAGTGAGTGATCTTTCCCGCTAGTCTCCACCCCCACGCCCTCCCCCAACACTCATTTTACCTCTGAGCCTTTGCTTACACTTTTCCCTTGTCAGTCGGTGTCCTTCTTCATCTTTTTCAGCTTTATTACCTTCTTTAGGGCCTAATTGACTGATGATTAATTTTTTTTTATACCCATTATCACATCAGGTTTTCTCATGATCCTTTGTAATGCCTTCTGGCCCCCATCCTATACTCCCCCATCCCAGGCAACCACTCATTTGCTTTCTTTTGCTTTATATTCATTTGAGTTTTTACAAGTTTTATGTAATGGACCCCTACAGTATGGTTTGTTTTTTTTTGTTTTTGTTTGTTTTTTTTTTTTTGGTCTAGCTTCTTTCACTTGGTGTAATATTTTGAGATTTACTCATGTTGTCACATGTATCATAAATGCATTCCTTGTTTATTGCTAAATTATATTCCAGTGAATGGATATACCGCCATTTGTTTGCACATGTACTTGTTGATGAGCATTTGGATTGTTTCCAGTTTGGGCTATTACAGATATAGCTGCTATTGAACATTCATAGAGAACTCTTTGTATAAATATATGCATTCATTTCTCTTTGGTAAATACCTAGGAATGAAATGGCTGAGTAATCGGGTATGTTAGGAAGCAGCCAATTCATTTTCAGTGTGGTTGTACATCTTACATTGCTACCGGCAGTATACAGAAGTGCCGGTTCACCCATATCCTCACCAATACTTTAGTGTGGTTAGTCCTTTTAACTTGAATCATTCTAACAGGTGCCAAATGATCTGTCATTGTGGTTTTAATTTGTAGTTCCCTAATGACACATGGTGTCGAATATTTTTAATGTGGTTATTTGCCATCTATATATCACCATGTTCAAACATTTTGCCCATTTTTAATTGCATTGTTTTCTTATTAGCAAGTTTTGAGTGTTTTTATGTATCTTGGAGACAATGCCTTGATTGGATATGTGATTTGCAAATATTTTCTCTCAATGTTTTTTAAAGAACAGGCGTTCTTAATTTTGGCAAAGTCTGATTTAGTCATTTTTTTCTTTTATGGATCATGCTTTTGGTGTTGTATCTAAGAAATTTTAGCCTAACATAAGGTCACTAATATTTCTTCCTACGTGTTCTCCTAGAAGTTTTATAGTTTGAGGTTTTACCTTTAGAAATATAGTATGTTTGGTGTTAACTTTGCATACGGTGTGAGGTAGGGGCTGAAGTTAGTTTTTCATATATATTTTTATTTGATTATTTATATTTCATTATTGTATATTTGACTATTTAAAGTTGGTAAATAGCATAAAGCAAACAATATTAAAGTAATAACTGACAGGTTACAAGAAATAAAATAGGCTCTATGAGAGAAACTCACTATGGTCAGAGAGAACCCTGAAGAAAGGTTGAATCCACACAACTGTGGTTACTGATTGTTTTGCAGAAGGTAGCAAGGGTAACACAATGAATACACATTGTTCTGGAGTCTTGTACAATCAAGGCACCTCACTGGGGGTTAAAAAACTAATTAAAGATAGCATCACCCATTGAAGACAAAGCTAAGATTGTCAAATTATACATTCTGGGCAGCTTTAGTTTAAAAGTAACATTCCTCAAGTTTCATTTATCTTTATCTCTTCTTTTCCCACCAGATTGTAAAACCCTTCCTCCCATGACACTGTTCTGCAGAAGTGCTTACGTTTGCCCCCGGGCAAAACTGTACCGTGTATATGTAGGAAGTGCCCAGATTGCCACTCTGTTCCTTTCCAAGTGTAGGTCACTAGAAACAGATCCAAAAGCACCCGTTCCTTCCACAGCTCCAGGTTTTTTACTTTTAGCCTTGGGAGGTAGGCATAGTGGGTGTTTGAGAAACTATACCTTTTACATCAGGCTGAAATGATTGGATAACTTAAATTCTTCACCAAACCCTGTGTTAATCCAGAGCTGGGCACTCATCTTTTGGGGTGGGTTGGAGGGGGTGAGGAGGAGTGGGGGGGTGGGGGACAGGTAACAAGTTAGGAGTCATGGGAATTAGTTGGAAGTAAGTATTCTTTACAGAAATGAGCAACTCTGCTTCTGCCTGGGTGGAAAAGTTAAGTCAAACCGTAACCCCCCCCCCAAAAAAAAAATCCTTGAGAAGGAAAACTACAATTTGAAATACGCAGTTTAAACCTGAAATTAAATTATTGGAAACTGCTATTCTTGATGATTATCTTTTAAATATTTTCTCATAATTTCTCTACCCTTTTCAGTCTTACACCTTCCTTAGGGCCCAGTTGAAAAATTTCAACAGTTTTAGCTTTTTTCTTGATGAGTTTTCACAGGAGCGATGTAATCCCATTTGAATTAAATGTACTGTCCTTCGATAAATGATCTGGTTCCACCTAGCGTGCCTTTGAGGTACTTCACTCAAATACCACCAACTTTTTTTTTTTTTTTTTTTTTGCTGTTGCATTCAAAACAATTTTATAATAAGTACCATATGTCGGCTAAGAGAAAGTAGAATTGTATATCCAGCCTATCATTGTAGGGAAACAGGTCTATGTTTTTAGTATAGCCTTTTAAAAGATGGCTTCTTCTTTTACTTCAACAGGAAACAGATGATTTGAAGAGAGCTGAGAGTATGCTTCAACAAGCAGACAAGTTGGGGTGCAGACAGTTTGTCACCCCTGCTGACGTTGTCAGTGGAAACCCCAAACTGAATTTAGCCTTTGTGGCTAACCTGTTTAATAAATACCCGGCACTAACCAAGCCCGAGAACCAGGACATTGACTGGACTCTATTGGAAGGTAATTGAAGTTTTCTCACATTCTAATGTGCGGGACTACAGACCAGAAATACATAGGCCACGATGATTCTAGGATCTTGGCCTAATAAATTTCCTTCCCCACTTTCCTTTAGCAAATCTCTGCTGGAAGTAGACCCGAGGGCTGAGTCAAAAGTGGCAGCTGATGGAAAGGGATGATACTGGGAACCTTGTAAAGTAGTCAAGGTTCACCTAGCTTAGTAAACCAGTTTTATTTTAATATTTTAGAAATAAATCACCTTCTAAACCCCTCACCAGAAAAATGTATATATGCTTTAAATTTGACCTATCAATTTATAATATTATTTCATTCTTCCACAGTCAGACTAACCAGACAGAATTAGCCCCAGTTCCTTTTCTATTCACCTACTCAAAAAACCATAATACAGAGGGCCTGGCCGGCTCTGTTGGTATTGCATACAACTCTTGATATAGGGGTTGTGGGTTTGAGCCCCACATTGGGTGTGGAGATTACTTAAAAATAAAATCTTTAAAATGATTAACATATGGCAATTATTTGAGTTTGGTAAAGGTAGAGTTTACCTTTTCCAGATTATAAATGCATGAAGTATAAGATTCAAAAATGAGCAAATGTAATAGTCATTCCTCGAATATCCACTGGCAGGACTATAAAATTTTTAAATTTTATGCTTTTCAGGTTTCATGTAACTTGTAGCTGTAATATAGGCATGTAAAAGAAGTGCTTGTGTGTAGCTTATAATTTATAAATATGTAGAGGGAAGGTGTAAATTCATGAGTATAGAGGGTTCATATGCTCGCCGCCCCAAAGTTTGACCCCCCAAATTTCTTTAAAGGTAAAACCGATAACATCAGTTACTTTTGAGGTATGGGGATTTGGGGAGATATTGGGGAAGCCTTAGAAGGGGGAGGAGGTTATACAAAATTCATAAATCTCTAAATTGTTTAACTGGTTATAAAGTTGTATTCTTCAATTCTAAAATAAATCAGCAAATATTTTTAAATAAGCCTATACCTAGAGAGAATGTATTTAGAGAAAATATTTGGAGATTCGTATTAGAGAAAACCTCTAGATTTGTACAGAGGAAATGAATTCATCTTAGCTAGAACTGATATTATATGCACGTATAAAAGGTGTTTAATTAATATCTAAATTTTGTAAATATTCTTAATAGGAGAAACTCGTGAAGAAAGAACCTTCCGTAACTGGATGAATTCTCTTGGAGTTAATCCCCATGTAAACCATCTCTATGCGTAAGCCTTTCTACTGTTACTATCAGTTAGGAACAGCGTGAATGGATGCTGCAGAAAGAATTATAGTTCTAAACATTTTCTGGATGTTCATTTACACTGGTCATTGAGGTTGGAAGATGTTGAATGGTGACATCCATTATCATTTTCCAAATACACAGAAGCCCAGATTCTTTCTTTACATGATCATTAAGAGAAAGAGTGTATGAATGTCTTTCCGACGCCCTACGAAACAGATCCTTTATATTTTGTAACAGAGACCGGGAAAAGACTTAAGTGCACTGTCCATGATGTCCTGAGGCCTTTGTACTCACTGTTCTCTCAGCCTGGAACGTTCTTGTCCACCTGGAATGCCCTACTCCCTTACTATCCTCAGATTCAGACCCTGACCACCACCTAACGCTCTGTAACCCTAACCCCGGTTCTTTTCATCTTCATAGCAAGTATATACGCCCCCAAATCAAATTATCTGTCGATCCATAACTTGTTTATTGTCACTGTCTCTTTGAGTCTGGTGTAAGGCCACAGGTTTTCATTCTATATGCCCAGCTTCTAGAGTCGTACCTCGCAAACCGGAAGCTCTCAAGTATTTTAAATGAACAGGATGGTGTGAGCTCTATTTTTAGCACAGACTGCTAGAAAATGTGAGCCGTGGGTCTTATCTGTGGTCTTATATGTTTCAGTTGCCAGTGTACTGTTACTGTGTTTAAGGAAACAAAGGCCCAGCTGTCTGAAAACACTGACGAAATTATTTTTATTATTTTATTCTTTTATTCTTTAGCGACCTGCAGGACGCCCTTGTAATCTTACAGTTGTATGAACGAATTAAAGTTCCTGTTGACTGGAGTAAGGTTAATAAACCTCCATACCCAAAACTCGGAGCCAACATGAAAAAGGTAGATCGGAAGTTACTGCATACAATTGTTACAGGCAACTGTTTTCAGTCCCAGTTCGTTTCTTGTGCTTGGGAAACTTGCATCTGAGCTTCCTGAGAACAGGAGCTGTGTCTCACGTATCCCGATGTGCTAAGTACCCAGCATCGCATGCACTCAGTACTCGCTCATGTGTACAGATGAAGCCGATGGACAAAAATCCTCAACCGTTTGCTTTTTTGTGGGTTTACAGCTGGAAAACTGCAACTATGCTGTTGAATTGGGGAAGCATCCTGCCAAATTCTCCCTGGTTGGTATCGGAGGGCAAGACCTGAACGATGGAAACCAAACCCTGACCTTAGCTTTAGTCTGGCAGCTGATGAGAAGGTATGGTACCCAGTTTTAGCCGCTCAAGCACCACTGTCCTAGCGGTCTGCGATCCGGCCCTTGTCATTTTCAGAGAGATGTGTCAATGACTACACCTTGGAAACTTTTGGATTTAGACTCTGCGGTGAGCTTAAGTGATGGATAGTTGGAAAAATGTTGAACGGCCTGTGTATCTGTTTGAAAAAAGACCTCTTAGCTAGAGTGCTGACATGCATTTATTACACCCCAGTGCCGGCCGGAGCACAACTGCCTTTAGGTCACGGCCACTGTCAGACTAATACAAAAGGTGAATTTTGGGTTTTTTCCTCATGAAGTAGCTTGGGACCTCTTCTTTCACTTCTCCTTCTAGATATACCCTCAATGTTCTGGAAGACCTTGGAGATGGGCAGAAAGCCAATGATGACATCATTGTGAGCTGGGTGAACAGAACATTGAGTGAAGCTGGAAAATCAACTTCCATTCAGAGTTTTAAGGTAAGAATTGCATGTTAGACGATTAACTGTTCTGTTTGCCAGAAAGGATCAGTAATTTGGAAGGATGGCCTCTAGTTGGTTGATTAGTGTGATTTAGTGTTGGGCTAACGACGAGCTTCTCTTCACCTGCTGGGCTTGGTGCGTGGCAACTTGATACAAGTAATCACGTGTTAACTTGTACAAACCGGAAACTCGGATTTATTGTCCTTTGGCACTAGGACAAGACGATCAGCTCCAGTTTGGCCGTTGTGGATTTAATTGATGCCATCCAGCCGGGCTGCATAAACTATGACCTTGTTAAGAGTGGCAATCTGACAGAAGACGACAAGCACAATAATGCCAAGTAAGAGACACTGACGATAACAATGATTAATACCCATGGGCTTTGGGTAGCCAGGCAGCTCTGCATTCTCGCTCAGGTTCAGCCACTTTATGAATGGTGGTGCCCTAGGAGCGCCTGGGTGGCTCAGTCAGTTGAGCGTCTGCTTTCGGCTCAGGTCATGATCCCGGGGTCCTGGGATCGAGTCCCGCATCGGGCTCCCTACTCAGTGGGGAGTCTGCCTCTCCCCCTGGCTCATCCTCTCTCTCTCTTTCTCTCTTTCAAATAAATAAAATTTAAAAATCTTAAAAAGCAAAACAAAACAAAAAAAGAGTGGTGTCACCTGAGGGAAACCTCTCCAAGCCTCAGACCCCTCGTCAGTACATATGGGAGCAATAATACTTATCTTAGAGATTTTGATATGAATACAAGATATAAGAGCCTAGACTGTGCCTGACATCATAGGCACTTGATCAGCTGTTGCTTTAGGGAATTACCAAAATAATATACTTTATCTGACAACAAGGAGAAGATAGGCTAAGAATATTCATGCCATAGATAAGAATATTCTTCTGTCTTGCTCTTTTTCAAAACGCATTATTTACTGATGTCTTTTTTTTTACTGTGCACAGATCCCCTTTCCTACATATGTTGAGTTTATTATCTTGGTCCCTAAATGAGCCGGATGCTTAAGCCTCCACTGAAACGATGTCTTGAAAGTTTCTTGCGCCTGGGTGGCTCCGTCGGTGAGGCATTTGCCTTCTGCTCAGGTCGTGATCCTGGGCTCCTGAGATCGAGCCCTATGTCAGGCTCCCTGCTCAGTGGGGAGAAAATGATAATGATAATTTTTTTTTCTCATCTTTGTATCACATCAGCTTCAAAATTAATTCTCGTTGCAGAAAAGGGGTGAATAAAATCGTCCCCAAGTCATAGAGCCAAAAAACCAGGGTCACTTAAGAGTGACCTCAAAAAACTCAAATGGTACTGCTCCAAAGTTTCAATATGAAAGTTTCCCCTCCCAGCCAAATGATTTTACAAGAGGAAACAGATGTCTCCTGTCACGTCCTTGACTAACAAGAGGTTTGTCTTGATTTTTGATTCCTCTGACAATAGGTACGCCGTGTCAATGGCTAGAAGAATCGGAGCCAGGGTGTACGCTCTCCCAGAAGACCTCGTGGAAGTAAAGCCCAAGATGGTCATGACTGTGTTTGCATGCTTGATGGGCAGGGGAATGAAGAGGGTGTAAAATAACCAATTCGAGTAAAAACAGCCTTGCTCCCAGGTGCATGATTAGCAGGTCAGCTCTTTCCAGGGGAAGCGGTCATGGCTTAAAGAACTGATGGTCACTGCAAGAACTCATAGTTTTGATGAACAAGATTCCTCATCTTGAGAGCTCACAGGGGAAGAGTTTTAATGGCGACAGCTCCTCTTTCCCATAGTCACAGCTGGATTTGTCAGGCACACCTGAAATGCACTCACGGCCAGATCATTTACTCTCTCCTCCTAGATCGCTGCCCGTGACATTTCCCATTGCTGTATGTCGTTTCTGTGTATCTTTGCCGCCCCCTTAGAATGTCCGCCTCTTGGGACTTGCTTAGATGATTGGATATGAATACCATTAGACCATAACTTTGCTTTTCCATCCAGGATGCTAGTTCTTATTCGAGAACCGGGCTCAGAGGGTATCTGGATAAGAGTATCCTTTGCTTATCTATGTAGTACAGAACATTGGCAGAAGTAATAGAAGCTTTTCATATTCTTTTATTCTTAAGATCAGTATCTTTTTACAGTATTCTTTCTACGTGATCTTTTTTGTACATTTAAGAATATTTTGATTACATTAAATAAGACTGCTGATTTTGCTACTTTTTTTAAGGGGTCTCCAAGTACGTAAAAACCATACATTGTAGGTAGAGAAAAAGTGTACCTTGATTTTGCATCTACCCTCTCACACCCAAGCTGTAAACAGCTGACATATTTTGTCTTCACACACTTGGTTCCATATATGCTTATTTGTTTTAAAAACTTGTATCGTCAAACTCTCTCTTTAGATTTAAAATGCTGTTGAATATGACACTTTTGAGGAGAGAGCGTGCTCAGAACGTAGACAGGAGACGGTAGGCCAAGCATGCTAAGTGTACCATAAATTTTCTAATTTTCCACCTAAAACAAGGAGATGTGGTCACTAAAAAATAAAATATGTATGTAGGACATAATGTACTCTTGCTTTGTCAAGCTGTTTGCTATAGTTTCCAAGATCATAATGTTACTCTAACTCTGAAAAGTGATGTAATCTGGTAGCAATGTATTAGTTCCAATAAAGGCATTTACATAATAAGTAGTCTCCTCATGTTTCCACCCTTCGTGGTTTGCCAGTCATGTTTGCCAGATTTTTCCCCCCGATGTTCTCTTTTTCTGATGTACTGTACAAAATGATGTCTGTTCAATCTAAGCTCTTGGAGCTGAATGAAGGAGAGCCCCAGTGGGGTCAGAGGGCCTTCTCCAACTTACTCTAACTTCCTTATCCGGTCCCTCCCGTTTTCTTTTTTCCCTCTCACTCCATCTTTCCAGTGTTCTGTGATATACAAAAGACCTGAACAATGGGGGAGCCAAATAACCAGTGACAGGAGTTGGTCTCTGGCAGGTTTTCTTATCTTTCTGGTCATCAACATTTTGGGGGCTGGCTGACTCCTTGCTGGGGCGGGGGGACTGGCCCGTGAATGGTAGGAGTTTTCCTTGGCCTCCCTGCCTCTACCCCCGAGATGTCCTTAGCACAGCCCCAGTGCAAAGAACAAATACGTCTCCAGACACGGCCAAAGGTCCCATGTGGGGCCAAATCATCCCTAGTTGACAACCAGTGGTTTATGGTACCATTTTAAGGCTTTGTGCAAATGAGTAATATGTAATCCAGTCCCTTGATGAACTGCATGGTGATGGTATAAACAACTGTATTTATAGCTCGAGTAAGGAAGATTTTTCTGAGTATGACATAAACCCCAAAGACCTAAAAAAAAGAATAAGAAATTTGATAATTCTGCTTTGGAAAAAAAAAAAAAAAAGAAACTTATATAAATCAATACAATAAGCAAAGTCAAAATATAGATGACCGGGGACGGGGGTGGGGAGTTTAGTCCCATTGCCTTAAGTGCATTTGGGCAGCTATAACAGAATACAGACTAGGTAGCCTATAAACAACACATTTGTTTCTCACAGCTGTGCAATCTGGAAAGTCCAAGATCAAGGTGCTTGCTGCCTGGTTCATAGAAGGCCTTCTAGCTGTTAACTTCACATGGAGGTAGGAGCAAGAGAGCTTTCTGGGGTCTCTGGTGAGGGCACAAATCCCATTCATAAGGGGCTCCACTCTCATGACCTAAACACCTCCCAAAGGCCCCACCTCCTAATACCATCACATGCGGGATTAGCTTGGTGGGGAGACACAAACATTTGGTCCATATGATAGGTTAATTTTCTTAATATAAAAGCAGCTTTAATGAGTAAGTAAAAGGCAAGTCTTCTGCAAACATATAGAGAAACTGATAAGGACAATCACATCTAACGACCTGTCTTCTGCTTAAAAAAGAAAAAGTTCCATTAGAAAAATGGGCAGGGGCCCCTGGCTGGCTCAGTCAGCAGAGCATGTGACTCTTGATCTCACAGTTGTGAGTTCGAGCCCCACGCTGGGTGTCGAGATTACTGAAAAATAAAATCTTAAATAAAGAAAAATGGGCAAAGGATTTGATTACCCAATTCAAAAAATTATAATTGGCTGATGAACGTAAAAAGGGAATGCTGATTCTCAAAAGCAAGGAGGGTTATGTCATTGAAACCGAGAACTGCTTTTTTTTTAAGTAGAATTTACTTTTAGAGCAGCTTTAGGTTCAAAGCAGAATGAAGTGAAAGGTACAGAGCTGTCAGGTACCACCCCCCAACACAAATGCATAGCTGCTTCGATTATCAATGCCTCCCCTGGAGTGGTACATTTGTTAAAATTGATGAACCTAGGGGCGCCTGGGTGGCTCAGTCATTAAGCGTCTGCCTTCAGGCTCAGGTCATGATGCCGGGGTCCTGGGATTGAGCCCGGCATCAGCATCGGGCTCCCTGCACAGCGGAGAGCCTGCTTCTCCCTCGCCCTCTGCCCTTCCCGCACCCCCAACCCCACTCATGTGCCCACTTGCTCTCTCTAATAAATAAACAGATAAATATTTTCAAAATTGATGAACCTACGTTGACACATCATAATCACCCAAAGTTCACAGTTTCGCATCTGGGTTCCCTCTTGGCACTGTACATTCTGTGGGTTTTGACAAACGTATGATGACCTGTCCACCATTACAGCGTCCTAGAGAGTAGTTTCACTGCCCTAAAACTCCTCTGTGCTCTGCCTATGCATCCGTCCCCATCCACCAACCCCTGGGAACCACTGATCTTTTGCAGATATCCTGTAGTTACAGTCATACAGTATGTAGCCTTTTCAGATTGGTTCTTTCACTTCACAATATATGTTTGAGAGAACTGCCTTTTTTATGAACTGCCTTTCATGGAGTAAAAAAAAAAAAAGTGATTGATAAATTTTCTGTTGATGAAGGTCTGTGAATACGGGCATTCTCTAACACCCAGATGGAAGAATGATCCGTTTACAGTTGGTTGAGGGCAATGTGGTAATTACAGTCAAACTGGAAACTGTCCTATCCTTCCACCATCGGTTTGTTCTCTATAGTTAAGAGTCTGTTTCTTGTTGGTCACTTTTTCTTTGTTGGTTTGTTTTGTTTCTTAAATTCCGCAGAGGAGTGGAATTGTATAGTATATTACATATTTATATAATGTCGGGAGAGTTAAAATTTGAAATCTATTATTACCATAATTAGGCAAATAACAGATAACACTTTCTTAACCTCCAGAGAAGAGTACTACAGTTGAACACATATATTCTTCACCTGCACTCACCAATTGTTAACATTCTGACATATTTGTTTTCCTTGTGTGTGTGTGTGTGTGTGTGTGTTTCCTTTGTGTGTTTCTTGCTGAACCATTTGAACGTAAGTTGCAGACCTTGTGATGTTTTACTCCTAAATGCTTCAGCATGAATCTTCTGAGAACAAGGACATTCTCCCACATAATTGCAATAACATTGTATTTGGAGATATAGTGGAGATATAACATATCTCCAAAATGTAACATAGAGGGACACCTGGGTGGTTCAATCCGGTTCAGTCAGTTAAGCATCAGGTCATGATCCCAGGGTCCTGGGATAGAGCCCCGCATCACATGGGAGCCTGCTTCTCCCTCTCCTCCTCCCACTTGTGTACTCTCTCTGTCAGACAAATAAATAAAATCTTAAAAAAACAATAACAACAAAATGTAACATAGATATACTTAATACGGTCTACATTCAAATTTTCCAAATTATACCAAAAATATGTTTAAGGGTGTTAATAAAAATGTACACTTCGTATTTGATTGTCAAGTCTCTGTTCTGTAAGATTTAAGATACTGAAACAATCTTTAGTTTCTTTTGTCTTTTGTGCTATTGATATTTGTTAACAGTTCAGACCAGTTTTGTTGTAGAATGCCCCACAAACAGGGCCCCTGGGTGGCTCACTTGGTTAAGTGTCTGCTTTCTACTCAGGTCATGATCCCAGGGTCTTGGGATTGAGCCCCATGTCAGGCTCCCCACTGAGCTGGGAGTCTGCTTCTCCCTCCCTCTCTGTCCCTTGCTTATGCTCTCTTTCTCTCTCAAATAAATACATAAAATCTTTAAAAAAAAAAAAAAAAAGAATGTCCCACAATCTGGATTTGTCTGATAGTAAAAAGAGAGATTGGCAATTAATAAGGCAAAATAATATTTCCAAACTTGGTATAAATGAGCACACGGTATGAGTTTGTGGGGTTTGTTAAATGGGTACAGTTGAAAAGGTAACATGACTTTTTCCAAGGTTCAGTCGTTTTACATTTTTATTTTGAAATGATTATAGGTTAAGAGGAAGTATTAAAAAATGAACAAATGGTCCCATACACCCTTTATCATGTTTAACCCAATAATAATATATAGCTATAGTACAAATATCGGGAACGAAGTGGGCGAAATAGGTGAAGGGGATCAAGAATTACAAATTTCCAGTTATAAAATAAGTCATGGGATATGACCTACAGCATAGTGACAATAGTTGAAAATAGTGTATAGTGTATTTGAAAGTTGCTCGAAGAGTAAATCTTAAAAGTTCTCATCACAAGAAAAATTTTGTAATTATGTGTGGTAGTGGTGTGTTTTTTTCCCAGCCCATTTGTTTCTTTTTTTTTTAATTTTTTATCATTTATTTTTATTTATTTATTTGACAGAGAGAGAGCACAGACAGAGGGAGAAGCAGGCTCCCCTCTGAGCAGGGACCCCAATGTGGGACTCTATCCCAGGACCCTGGGATCATGACCCAAGCCGAATGCAGACGCTTAACCAACTGAGCCTCCCAGATGCCCCATGGTGATGACTTTTAACTAGACATTGTGGTGATCATTTCACAATATAGGCAAATACTACACCATTATGCTGTGTACCTGGAAGTAATATAATGTTATTTGTCAATTATATCTCAAACAAAACAAAACAAAAAACCCCAGGAGCTAAAAAGGAGTAAACAGTGAAAACTCGGGGAAAAAAACAACAAGAAAACACAAAGAATTGACACTGGTGCAATCCAGAGCTTATCCATAGTTCACCAGTTTTACATGCATTCATGTGTGTGTGTGTGTGTGTGTGTGTGTGTGTGTGTGTGTACTGTGCAATTGTATCATGTGTAGATTCATGGAACAACCAACACAATCAATGCTCCCTAGTGCTACCCTTTTAAAGTCACTGCTACCACCCTTCATCCTTAACCCCTGGGTCTATTTGCAAGTTCTCTATTATGTTCTATCAATCTATGCATCTAGCCCTCTGTCAATTCCACACTGTCTTTATTAATGTAGCTACATAATAAGCCTTAACGTCAGGTCAAATGATTCTTCCCAGTTTATTTTTCTTTTTCAAAATTGTTTTAGCTATCCTAGATCCTTTGCTCTCCCATCTACATTTTAGAATAAGCTTTTCTATGTCTACAAAAAAATTTTTATTGGAATTTTGATAGGAATTGTGTGAGATCTATAGATGATTTGGGGAGTGATGTGACATCTTTACTAGGTTAACTCTTCCAATCCATGAATATGCTAAATCTTGCCATTTATTTAGGTCTTTGATTTTCAATCAGCATTTAAAAAGTTTTAGTATAAAAGTCCATATAGTTTTTTTTTAAGTTTATACATAAGTATTTCCTTTTATTTGGAGTGGGGTTTTTTTGTTTTTTGTTTTTTGTGGGTTTTTTTTTGTAAATTCCTTGGGATTTTCTACAATCCTGTATGTAATCTGCAAATAGGAAAAGTTTTCCTCCAATCTAAAAATGTATTAAGGGGCACTTGCGTGGTTGAGTAGGATGAGCATCTGCCTTTGGCTTGGGTCATGATCCTGGGGTCCTGGGATCGAGCCCCATGTCAGACTCCCTGCTCAGCCAGGAGCCTGCTTCTCCCTCTGCTCCTCCCCCTGCTCATGCTTTTTCTCTCTCTTACTCTTTCTCAAATAAATAAATAAAAATCTTTTTTAAAATAAATAAAAATAAAAATTTATGAGGAGGGTCGATCTCATATTAAATATTCTTACCACAATAAAGTCAATTTTAAAAAAAGATAAAACAATCATTGCTTTTTTAATGGGAAGTGGTCACCTGTCCTTTATACACCTGTATATACCTTCCTAGGAGCACTACATGAGAAGGTATATTTAAAGGACCAACAAGATGGAGACAGCCACCACTTACTGGGAAACATAGTATTTGTGAAAGATTTTTTTGTATGAAACCATTCAACACCAGGTGTAGGAACTGCAGTGACTCCAGAGGAATTTTTCAGGTTTTTTTTTTTTTAAGGATTTATTTATTTTTAGAGAGAGACAGAGTGCCCACCTGGGACTTACATGGAAGAGGGGGCAGTGGGGAGCAGAGGGCAAAGGGAGAGAGAGAATCTCAAGCAGACTCCCTGCTGAATGCAGAGTCTGATGCAGGGCTCCATCCCACAACACTGAGGTCATGACCTGAGTGAAACCGAGTAGGATGCTTAACCAATGGAGCCACCCAGGCGCCCCCAATTTTTCAGAGTTTGTTCACTTTATGAAATGTCCCTCTGTGAAGAACTTAGGACTTCAGTCTTCCTCTTTTGCCACTTTTTTTAAAGATTTTATTTATTTATTTGACAGAGATCACAAGCAGGCAGAGAGGCAGGCAGAGAGAGAGGAGGAAGCAGGCTCCCTGCTGAGCAGAGAGCCCGATGCAGGGCTCGATCCCAGGACCCCAAGATCATGACCTGAGCTGAAGGCAGAGGCTTAACCCACTGAGCCACCCAGGTGCCCCTCTTTTGCCACTTTTTATTCAACATACTTCCCAAAGATGGAGAAGCTTTCAAAGTTGTATTTTTCTGTTGAGTCTACTGTTAAACTATGTTTTCATTCATAATTAATCGATTGGACAATATAGAGACCTGCTCTAAGTCCTGAATAGGATGAATGAAACACGTTCCTTTTCTTGAGCGCTAGAGTTGTGTATCTGGAACACAAACACTTATCATAAAGTAAAATGTAACAGTGGAAGTTTGTATCAGGTGGGGGCACAAAGTCAGAAAGTATACATTTTGACAGTGGTAGAACGTGTAGGGGTTAGGAATGGTGCTCAGTAAAATCCCCAATATGAAAGGATGTTTTAGCTGGTGATTAGTTTCTGACAAGTTGGACTGGAGAGAAAAGGGCTGAGTAGGTGGGTTTTTTTTGTTGTTTTTTGGGTTTTTTTGTTTGTTTGTTTGTTTAAATCCTGCATGTTCCTTTTTGAGGTCCCGATTTGACCCATACTTGTTTCCGGGTTTCAAAATCCCATTTCAAAACTATGCTATGTTCATTACATTTCACGGAAGGGGCTCCTCGTAAGGCTTGGCCGCTTAGACTTAAAATACGTGTGAGACAGTCTTCTCATAGTCCAATAGTCCAACTTTCCGATGAAAAGTGGAAATAGCCCCTCACATATGGGAGCTGGCCTCGCACTCACAGCTAAGTCTTGTTCTCTCTGAGCATAAACAAATTCATAGACCGCCAATATCTTCTGTGTTGGTTGGTGATGAAGGGGGCCCGCCCATGAATGAGGTCCAAATCCCGGAAATGAGCCAACATCTCCCCCTCCTGGCGAACATGAGACACTGCGCGGCTGCTTAACCCCTCACGGCTTTCAACTCGCTGTAATCGAGTCTGGTTTTGCAATGTCGGTTGCAAATATGCCTTGTCTTTAGATACTTAAGACTTAAACCTTGTCTCGAAGAGCGATTCTTGATTTTGTCTTCCCCACACCCAGGCTCCAAATTCAGAATACATAATAAAATTATTAAGATGTCTTTTGTGCTTAAACTATCTCTGGGTTTCCTGAAATGGCCCTTAGAGAATGCAAAGATTGCTCCTCAGTCCTATACAAGAAAGGACAACAAGAATACATTTTCCTAACTTTTAATGAGGTCAAAACTGCTATAAGAGTTTTTGTCTGTCTGTCAAATGTCCTAATGATGATGATAAACTTGACAGAAGAGTTTAACTTTCTATGTTAGCTAAGCATAAATAGAATATGATAGTTCTTTTTTTTTTTTTAAGATTTTATTTAGTGTCCGGCTCCCTGCTCAGCGGGGAGTCTGCCTCTCCCTCTCCCTCTGCCTCTCCCCTCCACTTGTTCTGCCTCTCAAATAAATAAATAAAATCTTTTTTTTAAAGAAAGTGGATATTTTACATCAATAGTAAATATGATTTCAGGTTAGTCCAGGATGTCAACATAGCTTAGAAACAAAGAGATTTCCTGACCTCCCCCTCAAAATAAATGGTGAGTGAAAAGATCTTGAGATGCTTTGCCATTATCTAAGAAGAAAACCATGATAAAAATGGATTTTAGGGGGCGCCTGGGTGGCTCAGTGGGTTAAAGCCTCTGCCTTCGGCTCAGGTCATGATCCCAGGGTCCTGGGATTGAGCCCCACATCGGGCTCTCTGCTCAGCAGGGAGCCTGCTTCCTCCTCCCTATTTCTCTGCCTGCCTCTCTGCCTACTTGTGATCCCTGTCTGTCAAATAAATAAATAAATGAATCTTTTAAAAAATGAACTTTAGCAAAAATGCTTCATGATACCACTCTCGATAGCAGAGATAATGTGGCCACAACACTCTGGTGACAGGGACACACATTTTGCTGGTATTGGCATTCTAAAATCCTTTTTTTTTTTTTTTAAGATTTTCAAAGTTTATTTATTTGACAGATTTTCAGAGTTTATTTATTTGACAGATTTTTAAAGCTTATTTATTTGACAGAGAAAGAGAGACAGCAAGAGAGGGAACACAAGCAGGGGAAGAGGGAAAGGGAGAAGCAGGCTTCCCGCTGAGCAGGGAGCCCTATGCGATGCGGGGCTCCATCCCAGGACCCTGAGATCATGACCTGAACTGAAGGCAGACGCTTAACGACTGAGCCACCCTGGCACCCCTAAAATCCTTTGAAGTAGCACATTTTACTCAGAAATTCCTCTGTGCTTATCCTATTTTAATTCAGAAAAATAAAGGCAATTAATAGAGTTCTAAACTTATAATTAGCAAAGCTCTCTAAAACCCTTGAACTTGACAGCAATAAGATCAAACCTCTCAGGGATACAAGTTTTCTCCTAATAACGTAATAAAAGGCTGCCTCGTGCATTTGGGAATTTTACTTCCAATCCCAGATTCTACTCTATTACAGGCTAACATAACTGAATATTCCTAAAGACTCACAAAATTTCTCCAGCTTTATGACTATCAGATACAACGTACATTGTCAAAATATACACCTGGATAATTCTCTGCACAATCTGCTACCTGGAGATTCGGTCTTCCAAAACAGACAACAGGTATAAAACTTTCCTTGGGCCTCGATTAAAAAAATACCATGTTTCTTGGTATTGTCAACAACCGGCGTATCAGTAAAACTCCAAGATATTGACACTTGGGTTTTTGTTTGGCTATAAAACCTCTAACTTAACAGATATACATCACTTCCTCCCACACACTGCAATCCATTCTATCAGAAGACCTTAAACTGAAGGCTCTTAGGAATTCTCCAGAAGCTGCTGACAGTAGAAGTGGGCAACTTATGTCCAAGACAACAAAACAAGCTGCTGACTTCAGAAGTGGAGAGGTGCCACCCAAGATGACAGAATGAGATTAATTTTCTGATTTTTTCCACACTCTTTTGCTGTCCTTTCCCCCTTCTACTAATATTATTATTATACTTTCACATTCTTTAAAACACTAATGTGATCTCCCTTGTCTTCAACTTATAATTTTTGCAACCTATGGTCTTTTGTTTTATTCATTTATTTTAGAAAGAAAGAGAGAGAGGGGCGCCTGGGTGGCTCAGTGGGTTAAGCCTCTGCCTTCGGCTCAGGTCATGATCTCAGGGTCCTGGGATCGAGTCCCGCATCGGGCTCTCTGCTCATCGGGGAGCCTGCTTCCTCCTCTCTCTCTCTGCGTGCCTCTCTGCCTACTTGTGATCTCTGTCTGTCAAATAAATAAATAAAATATTAAAAAAAAAAAAAAAGAAAGAAAGAAAGAGAGAGAGCACATGAGCCGGGGAGGAGCAGAGGGAGGAGGAGACCATCTCCAGCAGACTCCATGCTGAGCACAGAACCCAGGACACCGATATCATGACCTGAGCCGAAACCAAGAGTCGGTTGCTTAACTGACTGAGCTACCCAGGTGCCCACCTCTATGGTCTTCTAGAACTTGAAGGAGAGCAAAATTCTGTGCATTTTCTTCCCAGGCCATAGCAACTGCTCTGAATTTTTTTTTTAAGATTTTATTTATTTATTTGACAGAGAGAGACACAGCAAGAGAGGGAACACAAGCAGGGGGAGTGGGAGAGGGAGAAGCAGGCTTCCCGCCGAGCAGGGAGCCCATTGTGGGGCTTGATCCCAAGACCCTGGAATCATGACGTGAGCCTAAAGCAGATGCTTGACCAACTGATCCACCCAGGTGCCCCAATTTTATTTATTTTTTTTTGTCAGAGAGAGAGAGAGAGCACAAGCAGAGGGGAGAAGCAGAAGCAGACTCCCCACTGAGCGGGGAGCCCGACATGAGGATCGATCCCAGAACCTGGAGATCATGACTCGAGCTGAAGGCAGATGCTTGACCATCTGAGCCACCCAGGAGCCCCAGCTGTGTACTTTTAGATATTGAAAAGTACCATCACTCCAGTGGATCATGTTTCTCTGGAAAAAATACTACCAGAAACTTCCAAACATATGAGCTTATTTTATTTTCTTTTTTAAGAGTTATTTATTTATATGAGAGAGTGGGAGGGGCAGAGGGAGAAAGAGAGAATCTCAAGCAGATCCCTTGCTGAGTGCACGGAGCCCGACTAGGGGGTCGATCCCAAGCACCTGAGATCATGACCTGAGCCCAAACCAAGAGTCAGACACTTAATTGACTGTGCCACCCAGGCACCCCACAAGCTTATTAACAACAACAACAACAACTCCTAAAAGCCAATAACTGACTCTGTTTTTATGAATACTGTGTAAGTGGCAGTTCCCCCCCTTAGGGACAGTACCACTGGCAAACATGGCCCAAAACTTGGCATGACCCTAATAAAAATCATTAAGTAACACAGCTTCAACTCTGAAACCCAAACTAGTCTAAACTCGTTAGGATTGTTATGGACCATCACGTACACAGCCCTCGACTGCCTCTTAACTGGTCAAGGAGCAATTTATGTTACAATTTATGCTACGGCAATTTAAGCACTCCTTGCCGTACCTACTGATAAGGTTGATTTGTACATCAGGACCCACAAAACGGAGGTCCCCCGCAGTGGGCTAACCCACATCACAAATTTAAATGTAAGTCAGCCTGCACTTAGGAGAAACACCTGTCAAGGAAACCACACGTACTCCTGCTCCAGCCCTCCGACTCAGCTTTAGCTGCTCTACCTTCCCCCAGAAAACAGGACCGGAGAGCCTTTCTAAGGAAATCGCCTTCCTCCTTCCCCATCGTGCCCTGTGTCCGAGCTGCCTCTTCTAAAGCTCAATGTAAGATTTACTCTTGCCCAAAATCCTCAGGAAGAGTGTTTCACCACTTATGGGAGGCACTGGCCACCTCCAAACCGTGCATCGTTTCCCTTTGAATCAAGGACATCAGACTCGCTGCCCAAATGTCGTTTCCCGGTTTGGGCGATGAGGTGGAACCGGAGGAGGGCGGCTGAAGATGCCTAGGAGGGCTCCCCGGTGCCGGGGCGAAGATACCGACTCAGGAACCTCCGGTAAGCTTCTCTCGCATCCGGCTATGCTTCTTCTGCATTCTGCACTCCTGGAGTGTGTTTGTCCTAATCCTTCTGGGTGGAAGATTGGGGTGTGAGAAACTCCAGATTTTTCACAGGCTATGAAAAATTGGGGTAGGAGAGGCTGCAGAATTTTTCCAGGTGGGACTTCGTGGGCCCCACCATTTGGGTGTGTGGCTGAACTCATCTACAAAGTAAGAAGCTTTGGAAGGTCCTTACCAGTCTCAGGAGTTGTGCAGGAGAGCCAGAAACAGGAAGTCTAAGTTAGGACTATTTCAACAAGGGAAAATAATGGGTATCCCTCAGTCTAAAAGCCAGATGGCAACCGTTAGGGGATTCACAAAGCCTTGAGGCAAGTCCACAGCATAAACCACTGGGGGATGTAGGGAAATAAATTAAGACAAGAAGTTCAGACTGCTTTGAGGCACCTGGGTGGCCCAGTCAGTTAAGCGTCTACCTTTGGCTTAGGTCATGATCCCGGGGTCCTGGGATCGAGTCCCGCATCAGGCTCCTTGCTCAGCAGAGAATCTGTTTCTCCCTCTCCCTCTACCGCTCCCCTCACCCACTCACGCTCTCTCTCACTCTCTCTTCAGTAAATAATAAAATCTTTTTAAAAAAATGTTCCCAAATCAAGCAGAATGGGATACCTATTTTAGTGGGCATGCAAAAGCCTCTAGAAGACCTCAAAGTTCCGAAATAGCTTCTTTGGAAGATTTGTTGCAAGAGGCTAATGAAAAATGAAAGATTAAAAAAAAGAAAGAAAGAAAGAAAAGAAAGATACAAGAGGAACCTAAAACAAGAGGGTAAAGCTGATGTGACTCTTACTGCCCATCCTGTCCTCACTGACCTGAGTACTCACCGGCAATTGATCCTCTGTCTGAATTACCTTTCTGCTCTGCGGAGACTACAGTGTCGTAAACTCCTAGAGCTGGCAGGCCCACGAACCAGAAGCTCTGATACCCGAGGACAGGATTAAATGGATAGCCCTACTTCAAGAAAAGAGAGAGAGAACTCTCATTCCTCTGCCTTGTTGCTCTATCCAGACCCTCAACACATCGAATGATGCCGGCTTACACTCCTGAGAGGGACCCAATGCACTTTCCAGTCCCTTTCCCCTCCTTGGAGGTCAGTTTCAACCCTCTAATCATGTCTTGGTCTTTCTGGGACCAGCCCTGAACTACAGGCCCCCAGACTCCAGTCTTCTCATTAGCATATAAATGACACTCATCTCCCCCCCCCAGTCCAAGGGTTCTAGAAAGAGTGTGCCAGCAGTCAAAGACAAAGACCAAATATTTATTTCTTATTATAGCACAGCATCCAATTAAGAACAAAGCACTAATCCTTTAAATTCTCTATAAAACCATTTCTTACAAATTCAAATCCTAAATTAAATCCTTTCTAATACCCTTTTATAGAGACAGTTCATGGTTCCTTCAACAAACCAAAAAATCCCATCTGTTTTATTACAAGGCTCGGTGGTCCTGGTGTTCTCAGACACTGGAAACAACTGTTTCCATCTCCAGGTAGTTTATAAGGAAAGCAATGAGAAAATGCACCAAAGATAAACTTTGGGTGGGGTGGGAGGGGTGACTGGGTGGCTCAGTCGGCTAAGCATCTGCCTTCAGCTCATGTCATGATCCCAGGGTCCTGGGATGGAGCCCCACATTGGGCTCCCTGCTCTTGGGGAGCCTGCTTCTCCCTCTCCTTCTCTTTCTCGAGTAAATAAATAAAATCTTAAAAAAAAAAAAAAAAAAAAAAAGATCGGTGGGGCACCAGGCTGGCTCAGTCAGGAGAGCATGTGATTCTTGATGGTGTGGTTTGAGTTTGAGCCCCAGGTTGGGTGTAGAGATTACTCAAATAAATAAGTAAATGGATGAGTGAATGAATGAGAATAGTTTCTATGTTTAAAAAAAAAAAACAACTAACTGTGGATAATTGTTCTGAATGAAATTTGGATCAGTTGTTCATGTTTGAAATCACATGAGCTCAGGAAACTTGCTTGGGTCTTCCTGGAGACTGTCTTTGAAAGATATTTTCCCACAAAGTGGAGCCTCTGTCTTTGCCCTATATTTCCATTTTTTAAAAATCTCTGATTTCGTTTGCTGATTAGAGTGGTTCTCCTTAGAGGGGTCCTTAACCGTGGAGACAGGATGTAAACAGGATAGACTTATCAATGTGGAAACCATGTAGATCAGAATTACACTTGCTAACGTCATTCTCAAGATAAGGATAGACTTGGGAAGACCCATGCATGAAGAATTCCTTTTCACCAAAATTTGGTAAATTCCTCTTGCTTTGCCTGCGGCTCGCCAGAGTGACCACTTGGGGGTGTTCTGAGACAGTTTCTTGTGATGCTAACCTTGGACACTCCTGCCATCTAGTGGCCAAATTGCGCGTTGCTACTTGCTTGTCTGAGCTTGAAATCAAGATGTACAGAACCCAAGTTCACCAGGCTCCTGGTGCTTGGATGGAATAATAACAAAGCCTCCTGTATTTCAAGATGCAAGGAACACTTTAAACTTTTGGAATAGTCTGCTTTCTTTTTTTTTAAGACTTGGTTTTTGTGGTTTTTTAAAATTTATTTATTTGACAGAGAGAGAGATCACAAGTAGGCAGAGAGGCAGGCAGAGAAGCAGGCTCCCTGCTGAGCAGAAAGCCCAATGCAGGGCTCGATCCCAGGATCCTGGGATCATGATCTGAGCCGAAGACAGAGGTTTTAACCCACTGAGCCACCCAGGCACCCCAGGAATAGTCTGCCTTTGATGGGAAAACAAAAGTCTTCATCTGGGAAAAACTTTGATTTGACATTGAAGCGGAGGTTCCTTTGACCACCACCATGTATGACTACATGTGTTCGTATTTGTCCTGAAATCACAATGGCATACCTTCAGACAGCAGCATTCTGAAAGCACAATAGGTGGGCATGCAGATTTCAGGCACAGTCTTCCAGACTAGCCTCTTTAACCACCACCCCCGCACCCACAAGGGTGCAGCCAAGCTGGAGGGGGCCAGGATTTGTGTCCCAGAAGGCCAGAGAGAATTGTGGAATTAAAGGAGATGCAGGGAGGGCGCCTGGGTGGCTCAGTGGGTTAAAGCCTCTGCCTTCGGCTCAGGTCATGATCCTAGGGTCCTGGGATTGAGCCCCACATTGGGCTCTCTGCTCGGTGCTCTCTGCTTCCCCCACCCCCCTCTGCCTGCCTCTCTGCCTACTTGTGATCTCTGTCAAATAAAGA
>NW_019154164.1:96969-105429 GCF_002288905.1 Enhydra lutris kenyoni | reverse complement strand
GGGGGGGGGGGGAATAGAGATAACATCAGTTTCTAAGGAATTTCTCTATGTTGAAATTGACATTTACAAGACCTTGGAGGTCTGGCTATTGTCAAGATACAGTTGTATTTAGTTTCTAATAAAACACCAACATGGGGCGACTGGATGGCACAGTTGGTTAATCCTCCTACTCTTGATTTCTGCTGAGGTCATAATCTCAAGGTTGGGGGATCCAGTCTCGCATCGAGATCCAAGGTCAGTGTAGAGTCTGATTGTCCCTCTTCCCTCTTCTTCTCCCCCTACTTGTACTCATGCTCGTTCCCTCTCTAAAATAAATAAATAAAAACTTCTTTAACATTTTTCTAAAAATCCACTTTAAGGCAGCCATGAGTTCCTTAAAAATGTCATTCTCTGAACGTCTCAGGTATTTATCAGGGGGCTGCAAGTTGTAAGAATTAATTTAAGCTACATTTCTCTTGCTTTTGTTCTCCTCATTTCCCCTCCTGAGCAACTTTGACCCTTAAATCTTTAAGGTTGCCAAGGGTGGAAGGACTTATCTTCTGTAACTTCTTCCTGCTCAATAGGGGTGTAGAGCTGTCTCTACGTGTGTGTCGGCATCAGTCAGCAGGGGTGTAGGAGTTAGGAAAGGCAGAGGCAGCCAAATGATCAGCAGTTGGCCTGAAGTTATGGCAGTGCAGGAGTTTCAGCAGCCGGCAGAAAGTTGGCAGAGGAAACAAAATAAGATTAATATTATTATGAGAAAAAGAAGCCCAATAAAAAGATCCTTGACAGCTGACAAAAATCCTCCTCCGATCCAGTGAAGCTTAACCAATCATTAAAAGAGAGGGAGGGATGGCTTCAAGCACCGATTTGAGCTTCCATACCTTTTAGCAACCATGTTACATTTTTTTTTCTAGATTTTATTTATTAGACAGAGATCACAAGTAGGCAGAGAGGCAGGCAGAGAGAGAGGAAGGGAAGCAGGCTCCCTGCTAAGCAGAGAGCCCGATGCGGGGCTCGATCCCAGGACCCTGAGATCATGACCTGAGCCGAAGGCAGAGGCTTTAACCCACTGAGCCACCCAGGCGCCCCCCATGTTACATTTTTTTAAAAGATTTTATTTATTTACTTAACAGAGAGAGACACAGCAAGAGAGGGAACAGAAGCAGGGGGAGTGGGAGAGGGAGAAGCAGACTCCCTTCTGAGCAGGGAGCCCAGCTCAGGACTCTATCCCAGGACTCTAAGATTATGACCCGACCCGAAGGCAGATGCTTAACCCACTGAGACATCCAGGCGCTCTTATACGTGCATTTTGTGACAATTTCTCTGAAGCTGACTTCAGGCCATCTGGCATCAGTTCTCAGGGTTTTCGGAAAAAGGGTAGTTTTAGTTTTTAATGACTTTAACTCAAGAGAATGGAAGAAGACTGGAAACCTGAATTTGGAGAGCCGTCGCCAGCTATTTGAGGAAACCAGAAGAATTCAGGATCTAGTCTAGTTTATAATAAATAGTATTAAAATCTAATATCTACAAAGATGTGTTACTGAAACACATTTTCTCTCTATAACCACACTCATTTTTATCAAAGACAGCCAAATCACGACTCCTTTGTATGTAAAAACAAGTCCCTCTCCTTGAGGAAGAAACACATTTTGCAAGGACATCAGAATAACGATAAATGAAAAAAGATTTTTTAAAAACGGTCACAGTTGGGGCACCTGTGTGGCTCAATCAGTTAAGTGTCTGCCTTCAGCTCAGGTCATGATCTTGGGGTCCTGGGATTGAGCCCCACGTATTCTCTCTCTCTTAAATAAGTAGATAGTCTTTTTAAAAAATGGTCATAGTTAAATATATGATACAAAAGTTCATTATAATATGGCTGACAAGGAAACCCAGTTATTTTTGTAACACATAACACTTCAGTAATTAGAACAGACTTATACCAGAACATATATTAAAAAAAAAAAAAAAAAAACCTTTAGGAATTTCAGGGCGCCTGGATGGCTCAGTGGGTGGAGTGTGTAACTCATGATCTCAGGGTTGTGAGTTTGAGCCCCACATTGGATATAGAGATCACTTAAAAATAAAATCTTAGGGGCACCTGGGTGGCTCAGTGGGTTAAAGCCTCTGCCTTCGGCTCAGGTCATGATCTCAGGGTCCTGGGATCGAGCCCCATATCGGGCTCTCTGCTCAGTAGGGAGCCTGGTTCCCCCTCACTCTCTCTTCCTGCCTCTCTGCCTACTTGTGATCTCTCTCTCTCTGTCAAATAAATGAATAAAATCTTTAAAAATAAAAATAAAATAAAACTTTGGGAATTTCAGACCATTTCTATAACAGTTATGGCATTCATCCAAAAAATACAACCACAGCTTATTACTTGTTTGCCGGGCTTCCAGAGTAACTTCACATACCAAATAAGCCAAAAAGACTTCGTTTACAATTCGTGTCTCAGGGAAGTTTGTTAAAACCCCTCAAAGTTTTAAAGCATATGCTAAGTAGGATTACAGATTATTATAAATTTAATATTTACATTTAACCAAGGTGGCAATAAGGGCTTCTACAGGAAGCTAAACTTGTTAGCAAAACTTAACTCCTTTAACCTTGAGAAGTTTTAACTTTCTCAAATAATGAAAGACCAGATAAAGACAAAATATAGACACCCTGGTTTTCTGCACAGATAAAGAAAAGAGAAAAAAAAAAACTTTATTTACATTTTCTTATGGATAGCAGACCAGCCATCCAAGACAACTTGGACTTTTTAACAGAGTAATGCAGAATTTGAATTTTATACCAGTGTACTTTAAAAATCCATTCATTTCAACTGTTTTATTTATTCAACCTACTTGGTTTTTGTTCTTTTTTTTAACAATTAGCCATGAAAACTTTGAGACAAAATTAACCATCATTTTTTTTAAATTTCATTTATTTATTTGAGAGAGAGAGCGCGCACAAGTGGGGGTGGGGGGAGAAGAATAAACACTCTCCCCACCAAGCAAGGAGTCCCACACAGGACATGATCGCAGGACCCCAGGATTATGACCTGAACCAAAGGCAGATGCTTAACCGACTGAGCCACCCAGGCATCCCTTTGCTGACAAATTTGAACCGCGATGACATGAGCTTATTTGACCATCACTAAACCTTGGTAGAATAAAAGTTTTCTGTTTAATGCTGGTAACTCTAAAGACACACTTAACCTTAATTAAACTAACAAACTTAAATTGGCTTAAATACTGAATATGTTGCACCTGGGGCTTGACTCAAAGTCAAGCCATTTGTGCCCCACTGTCACTTTTTACCTGGGGCACCTGTGGGGAAATCTGAAGTGGACGGTTCAAGTCCAGGGATTGGTGCTCTACGGTCTTTGTTAGCAAGGAGGGGACGAGCAGGTACCAAAGATGGCGGAGGGTTTCACAAGCTCCGCTGACTTTGGTGCTGAAACCACGGAGTTTGGGGGTGGGTGTGGCGGGGGGGGGGGGGGGGGGGGGGGGGGCGGGGGGGGGGGGGGGGGGCGGGGGGGGGCCGGGGGGGGGGGGGGGGGGGAGGCTTTGCAGAAGAGCTGAGGTGCTTCCAGCAGCCACAACCCGGGACAGAAGAGAGAGGACTCCCAGTCCTAAAGCTGGTCAGCTCAGACAGAGGAGCAGATGGGTTTTATTTCCACCAACAAAAATGGAGACTAGGCAGTCCAGGTTGGCCCAGAGAAGACAGAGAACCTCCCCTAGGTAAAAAGGAGTTTCAGCAGCTGCTTGGGTTAAGTCCCATCCTGAGCTGGACTAGCCAGACAATTGGCTCCAGTGATCATAGCCATTAACCCGGAGAATGAATGAGGGAGAAAACCTCCCCCGCTCAACAAGAGTCAGACTCTATTCATTCAGTCCTTTCAAGAGGTATTCCAGATGACACATAAAAGAAGCAAACAAAGAGGAGAGGAGTAACTCAGGAGAAAGAGGGAGGCCTATACAGGATCTCTCGACAGAAATAGAACTGAAGGTTAAGGACACATTCATGGACCATTTTTGCCTCATCTACTAAGGAGTACTGAGGCCATGCGTTATTGCAGAAGATGTCCTCTCTTCTTTAAATCTTGCAGTCCTGGGCCCCTGGGTGGCTCAGTTGTTAAGCGTCTGCCTTCAGCTCGGGTCATGATCCCAGGGTCTTGGGATCGAGCCCTACATCGGGCTCCCTGCTCAGTGCGAATCCTGCTTCTCCCTCTCCCACTCCCCCTTCTTGTGTTCCCTCTCTTGCTATCTCTCTCTGTCAAATAAATAATTAAAATCTTAAAAAAAATCAATCAATCTTGCAATCCAAACTGGCTCCAGTGGGTTAAGAGACACCCCAAGGGGGAATTCTTGGGGCGTGAAGAAGAAAAACCCATTACCATAATCCAAGCCCCTCTGACCCCCTCTCCTGCACAGTGTCCTGCTCAGGGTAATGTCAAGGGTTCCTAGCATTCAAAGTGACCAGAAGTGTCCCTCAAAAAGTAGTTATGATCACCGAGCTGTCCTACTGAAGGGGTATGGATGTCCCTTCGCTTCCCTGTTGTTTTTCCCGGGACATAATAGTGCCAGTAGATGGATCAAGAGTGCCTACTGTTTTCACTCATGAAGATGCTAAGAATTTGTGGGGGGGAAATACCTAATGTTACAATTTAAGTAGTCAGTAGGGGACATTGACCAAGAATAGTAAAGATGCAAGGGCACCTGGCTGACTTCTCCCTCTTCCTCTGCCTCCCCACCCCCAAAGTTTGTTCTCCCCCTCTCTTTCTCGAGTAAATAAAATCTTTTAAAAAATTGAAAAATATTGAAAAGAATAGTAAAGATGGAAATCCATCATGGTCTAAGCCACATTCCAACACATGTAGTCTTTATAGCCAACTTCCCCAGGAAACATCCCTGGTTGGGATTTAAATCAATCAGGCACTGGTTTCAGGCAGCTCTGAACAAAGTTCTCGAGGCTGGAAGTGGCTAGACCAGAGGCCCGGAGCTAGGGCGCTGAAGTGAGCTAATTCTTAAGGACCTGAGCAGAGTCAAAACGGGAGCAAATCAGCCCCAGCTCTGGATGGTCCCGACTTGGGGCTGAGAAAGGAACTGGAATATACAACCTTCCTTTTCTTAATGTCAAAACACAACAGTGTTTGGAGGTTTGCAAGTCAAGCTAGTCTCCACCCTAAGGTGACATCAGCGCCTGGGCAAGGCTGGGAGCAGCCAGACAGCAGGTGGTCTTGAGGGGACAATGCAGGTGTGGGCAGGGGTAACTTCAGTTCTCCCTTGAAACACATCCATAGTCATGAAGATGTTTTCTTTTCAAAAGTAATGGAGAAAGGATTGCATTAGTCAATGAAAGAAACATCAACCAATGTATTTTCACAGTCCATTGTTTACTAACCAATTAGCTGAGCTTACCCATGGGCTTCCAGAGCTCCTTAGACAACTGTTTGTTTTTGGTTTTGGTTTTGGTTTTTTTGTTTTTTTTTTTAAAGATTTTATTTGAATTATTTGTTAGAGTGAGAGAGAGAGAGAGCACAGAGAGCACAGGCAGGCAGAGTGGCAGGCAGAGGGAGAAGCAGACTCCCCATGGAGCAGGGAGACCGATGCAGGACTTGATCCCAGGACCCTGGGATCATGACCTGAGCCAAAGGCAGGTGCTTAGCCGACTGAGCCACCCAGGTGTCCCTCAGTCCAGTTTTATATAGACTGTTCACAGCTACTTGTGTGACAGTGCTGTACAAAATCCAAACTGTCCCCTCCTAGTGCCAGGGTATTCATCCCTCACTGGAATCATTAAATGGTGGGAAACATTTCTATATCCGTGGATATGGGGCTAACGGGTTATTTATTTCATTAACCTCAGGGACAGTGGCTTAAATAAGCAGAGGGGCTGATCAGTATCTTTGGCCCCTGAATCCCAGCAAATTATAGTGTGAAATCATGAAATGGTCACAGTGGATGACATCACAAAAGGCTTGCAGGGTATAAAGCCCAGATCATCTCTAGGTCCAGGCTTATTTCTCCCACGGGTGAGTGGTGGCTGGAAGGGTTTCTGTTATAGGGCTAGTAAAAGACTGGTGTTATTTTCCTCTTTTTCATGCAGAATCTTTACTTGGAGAAGTTGATTTGCATCCGCGGCAAGGGTAATAAAAATCCTTTCTTTCCTTTTCAGGTCACAGTTTTAGAAGAAACCAAAGAGTGTGATCTACAGTGCAAGCTGTGGACCCCGGAGTTCCAGGTTAGACCAGGAGCAGACGCTGACCTCACACTTCTGATAGGTAAGTAAGTTGGCTCAGTTGTACTCCGATGCTGTGCTGTCCTTCTGCACATATGCTCCTTTGTCGAAGTCGGCCTCTCACTGACCTTCCTCTGTTCATATCTGGTTAGCACCATGTCCACGTATGCTCAGTCTCTCTAATGGTTCGTTATGATGATCGTGAGAGATCACGAGCCTGGGAGAATGGAACTATTAACCCATCTGGTAAATTCCAAACTCAAAGCCCAGAAGAGGCCATAATTCGACCAGAGCTGATTTCATGCACCTGATAGGCATGGAATGTAAATTGTACCTTGTGTTTTATCCCCTTGATATTTACAAGCGTGACTTTCTGAAAAATGCTTTAATCCAGTTTATCCTGATGCCATGGACGTCTTGGAGGAATCAGGTGTACATCAGACTTCAGTTAATATTATAGCTCGGTTTTTAGTGCTCAAGGTTGGACAAAGAAAGGCAGTGTTCTTTCAGTAACTTGAGACCTTCCAAAGGTGTCAGAGTAGCCTGATAATACTTGCATTAACCCTAGAAGTAGGGAAGATTTGAGGTGATCCTGTTTGTCTCCCTGGACTGCTGGACAGTGGGAGTGTTTCTAGCTTTGGGCCATTATAAATAAAGCTAGGTACCTATGTGTGTGGGTCTCGGCGTGAACTTTCATTTCATATACCTTCATTTCTTTTGAGGTGTAATTTACCTATTGTAAAATTCACTTTCAACGTGTACACAATTATACAAGTTTTGACAAAAGTATTCAGTCATGTAGAATATTACTATGACTCCAGAAAGTCTTCTCAGGTTCCTTTGTAGTCTGTGATCTCATTCTACTTCCTGCCCTCGGCAACCGCTGGTCTAATTTCTGTCCATATAGCTCTGTCTCTTTTTAAAGTCATATATGTGGAATCATAGATCAATAGTCCTTTTGCTTCTGGCTCCTTCCACATAGCACAGTACTTTCAAGATTTATCCATTGTGTATCCTCATCAATGGTTCATTCATTTTTATTATTGAGTATTTCTTCGTATGGATATATTTTATGTACCTATTATTCACCTGTTGCTGGACATTCAAATTGTTTCCAGGACTTGGGTTTTCTGAAAAGCCTTATGGGAGAACTTTAGATCTTCATGTGGGTTTGAGTTCCAGTCTAGAACCCTTTTATTTCAACCTAAAGGATTTCATCATGCACTTCTTGCAGGACATACTTAATGGTAATGAACTCCCTTCAGCTTTTATGTATCTGAATTTCTCATTCCATTTCATGTAGCGTTTTTGCCGTGATTTTGTCCTGTTCTTTCATTTGGGACATATTCCTCTGTGTCTTTGGTTTGTCTGTTTCTGTGTATCAGGAAAATCTCCAACATTTCCTGATCTTGAAGGTAATGGCCTTGCCAAGTAGAGGTCCTGCAGTGCCCTAGAGTGCAGTGTCCCCTACTCACCAGAACCAGGCGCTCCCGGGGCGTCAGCTGTGTGTGTGGCATGTGCCCTGCTTTGTGGCAAAGCTGCACTACATTCCTTCAGGTTGCACTTCCTTTCAATAGGGGGTTCTTTGTAGAATTGCAAGCTAGTAACCTTGTTCTGTGTGCCATGGTCTCTAAGGTCACTCTTCTAGATAACAACAAAATGGTATATCTCTCCTCCTTTCCCTGCTTGGAGTGACCTTACTTGGTTTCCTTGAAGTATTTAATTTAAAAATTTTAGGACGTGCCGGTGGTTCAGTCAGTTAAGCAACTGACTCTTGATTTTGGCTCAGGTCATGCTCTTGGGGTCCTGAGATCAAGCCCTGCATCTAGCTCCATGCCTAAGATTCTCTCTCCCTCCATCTCTCCCCCTGCTTGCATTCTAAATGAATAAATAAATACATAAATAAATAAAATCTTTAAAAAAATTGTGATAGTGCTATTTCATGTAGACTTGCTGGAATTTGAATTTGCCTTTTCTTCCCATGTGAATGACTTATATAATTGTTGCTGAACAAATGCCCGATTGATTACTATGTTAATGTTATTTAAATCTAAATTTAAGTCTAGATTCCTAAATCTAGTTATGAAAGCATAACTACAGTTAGGTTCTTTTTATTTTTTATTTTTTATTTTTTTAAATGTTATTTATTTATTTGACAGAGAGAGATCACAAGTAGACGGAGAGGCAGGCAGAGAGAGAGAGGGAAGCAGGCTTCCTGCCGAGCAGAGAGCCCGATGTGGGACTCGATCCCAGGACCCC
>NW_019154164.1:68634-96869 GCF_002288905.1 Enhydra lutris kenyoni | reverse complement strand
ATTTGACAGAGAGAGATCACAAGTAGACGGAGAGGCAGGCAGAGAGAGAGGGAAGCAGGCTTCCTGCCGAGCAGAGAGCCCGATGTGGGACTCGATCCCAGGACCCCGAGATCACGACCTGAGCCGAAGGCAGCGGCTTAACCCACTGAGCCACCCAGGCGCCCCCAATTAGGTTCTTTTTAAAAAAAATATATACTCGACATTGCCTGTCTCTCTGCCTGCCTCTCTGCCTACTTGTGATCTCTGTCTGTCAAACAAAAAAATTTTTTTTTAAATCTTTAAAAATAAATAAATAAATAAAAAGAGAACCCTAGAATCAGCTTAATTTGGGGCTGGCATTGTCACCGGGTACCATAAGAACGAAGCAAATGATGATGAGCTCTCACAGCTCTTCTGTAAGATTTTTTTAGGAATCTCTATCTATACCCAAAGTGGGGCACAAACTCACAACCCGGAGACCAAGAGTCACAGCTTTTATTTTTTATTTTACTTTTTATTCTTTAAAATATTTTTTTTATTTATTTGACAGAGAAAGAGATCACAAGTAGGCAGAGCAGCAGAGAGAGAAAGAGAGAGAGAGAGAGTGGGAAGCAGGCTTCTGGTTGAGCAGAGAGCCCGATGCAGAGCTTGATCCCAGGACCCTGAGATCATGACCTGAGCCGAAGGCAGAGGGTTAACCCACTGAGCCACCCAGGCGTTCCATCACAGCTTTTTTCTTTTTTTTTTTTTTTTAAGATTTTATTTATTTATTTGACACAGAAAGAGAGATCACAAGCAGGCAGGGAGAGAGAGGGGGGAAGCAGGCTCCCGCTGAGCAGACAGCCCCAGGCAGGCCTCAATCCCAGGACACCAAGATCATGACCTGAGCTGAAGGCAGAGGCTTAACCCACTGAGCCGCCCAGGCACCCCCGTCACAGCTTTTAAAAACACATGTGTTAAGAAAAACAGGACTGAAAAATAATTTTAAGAAAACTAAATTTCAGTGCTTGGTGATTTATTCTCATCACCAATGTTTAAAATTAAAATGAAAGTATGTATGTTCTTCTAGTGGCTCCCTGCATGGCTTCTCTTATTCTGAGTCATTTAAAGTGGCAAGATAAAGTAATTACAGGAAGTCCTAAGAAGTCTCAGCTTTGTTATTAAAGGCTGTGGCTTCAAGTAAGTCACTTACTCTCCTCAGATTTTCATTTCTCCTTCATTAACAGGAGAGAATAAGATTAGTGAATTAATAAGGCCCCTCCCAGTTTACATATTTCAGATTTGTGTGATTCTATTTTTTTTTTTAAGATTTTATTTAGGGGTGCCTAGGTGGCTTAGTCAGTTAAGCATCTGCCTTTGGCTCAGGTCATGATCCCAGGGGTCCTGGGATCAAGCCCTGCATCAGGCTCCCTGCCTGCTTCTCCCTCTCCCACTCCCCCTGCTTGTGTTCTCTTTCTCACTCTCTCTCTCAAATAAATAAATGAAATTTATTTTATTTTATTTTTATTTTATTTTATTTATTTTTTTAGAGAAATTTATCAGATTTTATTTATTTGTCAGAGAAAGAGCACAAGAAGGGGGAGCAACAGGCAGAGGGAGAAGCGGGCTCTCTGCCAAGCAAGAAGCCCAATGTGGGACTCGATCCCCAGACCCTGGCTGGGATCGTGACCCAGGCCAGAGGCAGTTGCCCAACCGGCTGAGCCACTCGGGCATCCCTGTGACTCTGATTTTATGTGTGGTTACACACTGTTAAACCAATTTAAATTACAAGCAGAACGATTGAGCGCCTTTCTGAAAATGTACAAATGAACCATTTACATAAAAAAGGAAATTGTGGACAGTGTGCTTATATAGGCACCAAGCATGGGAGGGGGAAAAAAACACAACCACTTGGAGAAGATAGCTTCAAGGAGGGTAGATAAGAGTGTGGATTCAGAGAAATCTTAACATGGATAATAGCCAAGTTAAACGATCTCACACTGGAGGTCCTCCATCTTCTGGGAAGGCTGTCATCTGCCCATGAAGGCTCTTAGGTGGGTTTGAAATTTAAATGGACTAGAAAAGTTTTGGATCAGACCTTATGGGACATTTTCCAGGACTCAAGTAGGGATGGCTAAAACAATTAAAATAGTAAAGATGTCCGTGATAAATCATGCAGAACTTTTCTTTTCCACAAGTGAAAATGAGCTAGTTTGCCTTCGGTTGGAGACCTTTTTCTTCATTCCTTCCACTACACCCACTACCACCAGCAACACTAGCCACACCCCCACATGGGTCCTTAATTGTCGTGAAAATAATCATGACTGTGGATCTGAAATGTAATGCTGTATTTCATACATAATAGTGTTTGACACTATATGATTAAGTGTGCATTTATGCTGGTGATCATTGCAGGTAAATGAAGAATTCAGAGCCCGAAAAGAAGTTTAAACCAAGATGCAGAAAAAGAAAAAAAAGATCAATCAACCTGGAACAAAATGCTGGCAACAGGGAACCCAGGTAACAAAACTAGACCATACTGTGTCGTGTCACAGCGAGTCCTATGGCAGGAAATTATTTTGTTGGATGGAAGGAATATGGGACCAGAAGCAGACTTTCTGGCAAATTAACATTTTCATCTACATAACTCTTCAGGTTTGATTTCCTAAGACAGTGAACCATTTTCATATGTAGAAGAGACTCGGGCACCAGTGTCTTAAACTGCACTGAACTCCTCAGCTGGCTGAGAACAGTCTTCAGGTCAGCTTATGTTTGGAGGGAATATCCAGAACCTGAAGATTGCATCTTAACAGAGGAAATGCTCACTCGCTGTTTGTTTTTTAAATTTGTCTTTTTGCCATTCTACTAAAAACTTATGTTGAAAGTTGCCACTGAACTCCAAATGGCCCAATCTAGCAGCCTTTTCCCTGATTCATTCTGTTTCATTGTAATATTTTATAATTTTCCACGATATTTATTTTTCTGATCCTCCTTCCCTTTTCACATCTCTGAGAAGTCGGTTACTCTCTCTTTTTTTCACCCCTGAGGATTTATCCTCAGCTCATGACAGATGACATGCATTCATGAGGAGGTAGCCTCACGGAAAGGGAGCTGGGGGGCTCCTGGGGGGCACAGTCGGTTAAGCGTCCAGCTCTTGGTTTTCGGCTCAGGTCGTGATCTCATAGGTTGTGAGATCAAGTCCCGCGTGGGTCTCCATGCTTGGTGGGGACTCTGCTTGAGATTCTCTCCCTCTGCTGCTCCTCAAATAAATAAAACTTTAAAAAATAGAAAGAAAGAAAGAAAGAAAGAAAGAAGGAAAGAAAGAAAGAAAGAAAGAAAGAAAGGGAGGGAGCTGAATTAGATGTGTGAGGAACTGCAGTCAAGTCCTATCATGTTTTGCACTAATGGCACGAACATTGTTCAGTCCCTTAAATCTTGACAGTCTCAGTTTCTGCATCCACAAGAAGTGAAATGAAACTTCCCCTACACATGGTACAAAGTTATAATGAGGAGCAAAAGAGATAATAGGTGTAAAAACTCTGATAAGCATATTACTATGCAAATGGCTATAACTGACATTGTTAGAAGACAGCTGGGTCATTGGCACTGTGGGACAGACTGTTTAAAGCTAATGGCTCCCAAGGGGAACAAACCAAGACCTTATAGGAATCATCCCTATTTTGAGACCGTATATCAATTATCCATATTCGAACCAACTAGTCTAACAGACTTAAGCTGTGGAAATTGATTCCTCTTTGTATTTGCTCATCATGAAACCTAATTTTGCATCATTTGGGGGTACTGTTTCACAGAGCTTTTGATGAGGGTGCCAACTCTTCTAGCATTAAGTGTTAGCAGATGCAGTCATTGTGTAGAGCTTAAAATGCTGATCGAATGTCCATAGAAGTCTTTTGCCTATACTGTTAAGTCCTTGAATGGTAATAAGTATCAAAAAGCATGATAAAATGCTTCTATCACCTTGAATGTGTAAGAAAACACAAATGTCTACTGTTATGAATTATTTGCTACATATTTGATTGCCAGCACTTAGACAGTGGATTCCTTATGTTATAGGAGCATGGTCCTTCAGGTTGCCCTTAAATTTCAGGAGCTTTTCCACCATATTCACAGGCAGATAGAGGGCCATGCCCACCACCATCTCTACCCGCGCCATCTCTACCCTGAGGAGTTGTTCCTCCTTCTCCAGCTTCTTTACCTAGAATAAGTGGTAAACCATCATCGCCACGATCACCTTTGATGGAAGACCTCCTCCAAAATCACCATTGGCTGTGTCTTACGGAATAAAGCAGAAAAAAAATGACCAACCTGAATCCTGTGCATTTATTCTCGGGGTGCATGACTTGATTCTCCTTTGTAAGAATCAACTCAAACGGAAAAGTTTGACTGTAGAATGTTCTCGAGCATCTTCTGGCCATCAGTGGTCATTAATGTAGGAAAACCGCATACCTGTGGGTAAGTATTATATAATGTTAGAAAATAACACTGCCGACTCTTGATTTCCTTCATGGGTTCATCATCTTATGTTTCTCTATCAGACAGTATCTTAATGGGAAACTCCATAGAGTCAACTCCAAAGAGATATAAAATTCATATAGCAAAGAAAGAATCCATAAAGTCGTATAAGGATAAACGTAGTCCTTTCCTAAGGTTGCCATGATAAATGCTTACAAATTGGATGGCTTCTAAAAACACAATCTTTTCTGTCAATTCTAAGGGCCAAGAGTCCAAAATCAAGGTGCTGGCTGGGCCACACTCCGTCTGGAGGCTCTGGGAGACAATCTCCTCCTTGCCTCTTCCAGTTTCTGGAGCCTGTTAGCATTCCTTGGCTTGTGGCTGCATCTCTCTCTGCTCCATGTTCACATGGCCATCCCCTCTGTGTCTGTTTGTAAACTCCTCCTCCCTCTCTTATGAAGATATATGTGGTTGAATTTTGAGCCCATTTGGATAATCCAGGATAAGACACTATGCTTTTTAATTTTAATTTAATTTTTTAAAGATTTTATTTATTTATTTGACAGAGATCACAAGTAGACAGAGAGGCAGGCAGAGAGAGAGGGGGAAGCAGGCTCCCCACTGAGCAAAAAGCCCGATGCGGGGCTCGATCGTAGGACCCTGGAATCATGACCTAACCTGAAGGCAGAGGCTTTAACCCACTGAGCCACCCAGGCACTCCTTATTTTTATTTTAATTCCAGTATGGTTAACATACAGTGTTATATTAGTTTCAGGTACACAGTATAGTGATTTGCCACTATATTGTATAATACAAAATGAGTGTTCTCTTGATCCCTGTTACCTATTTCATTCATCATCCCACCCACCTCCCCTGAATGGGAAGAAATCAGAGAGGGAGACAAATCAGAGTGAGAGACACTGGACTCCGGGAAACAAACTGAGGGTTACAGAAGGGAGGGGGGTGGGAGGATGGGGTAACCGGGTGATGGGTATTAAGGAGGGCACCATGTTGTGATAAGCACATGTTATATGCAACGAATGAATCGTGGAACACTACATCAGAAACTAATGATGCACTATATGTTGGCTAATTGAACACAATAAAAACAAAAAACATGTGTTTGCTAAAATGTACTTTAAATATTTGGTCACAATGTATAATCTCCCTGGCACTGTATGACACTTCCCATTTGCCTCAATACCCCAGAAATTGACCTGAAGACTGAAAATGAACTCCCCCAACTAAAGGTCTCGAGAAGAGGCCAAACAGAAGAAGGTAGGAAGTGCAGAGACATAGTTTGGGAGAGAAATGGACAATGGCCGCTATGGTGGGGAGAGATCCATGTTCACAGAGAAGGTTGAGAGAGACTAACACACGGGGCACATGGGGAGAATGAATCTCCATAGCAATTAGCTTAGAAAGCGAGTGGGGCCAAATTTTATGACTTCCAGCAACCGGTGGGGCTTAAAGCTTGAGTTTTACAAAAAATTGGCAGGAAACAATGGCTTTGAATGACACATTGGGCCAGGTGGATTTACCAGATATATTCAGAACATTCCATTCTCCAACACCTGTTGTCTCTTCTGTTTTTGACTTTATAAAGCCATTCTGACAGGTGTGAGGTGACATCTCATTGTCGTTTTGATTTGCATTTCCCTGATGATGAGAGATGTTGAACATCTTTTCATGTTTTTATTGGCCATCTGGTTGTTGTCTTTGGAGAAATGTCTGTTCATATCTTCTGCCCATTTTTAATGGAATAACTTTTCAGGGAGTGTTGAGTTGTACAAGTTCTTTATATATTTTGGATACTTACCCTTTAACGGATATGACACTTGCAAATATCTTCTCCCATTCTGTAGGTTGCCTTTTAGTTTTGTTGATTGTTTCCTTTGCTGTGCAGAAGCTTTTTTATTTTGATGTAGTCCCAACAGCTTGTTTTTCTTTTGTTTCCCTTGTCCCAGGAGACATATCTAGAAAAATGTTGCTACAGCTGATGTCAGATACATTACTGCCTGTGTTCTCTTCTAGGATTTCCAGTACTAGCCACAGCAATCAGACACACACACACACACACACACACAGGCATCCAAATCGGTAAGGGAGAAGTAAAACTTCCACTATTTGCAGATGACATGATACTAGATATAGAAAACCCTAAGACTCCACAGAAAAACTACTAGAACTGATAAATCAGTAAGGTCTCAGGATACAAAATCAATATACAGAAATCCACTGCATTTCTACACACTAATAATGAAGTAACAAAAGTGAAATTAAGAAAACAATGCCATTTACAATTGCACAAAAAAGAATAAAATATTTAGGAATAAGCTTGACCAAGGAGGCGAAACACCTGTACTCTGAAAACTATAAAACACTGATGAGAGAAATGGAAGATGACACAAACACATAATATGGAAAACGAACACAAAATGGAAAGATAGCCCATGCTCATAAGTTGGAAAAACAAGTATTGTTAGAATGTCCACACTACTAGAAGCAATCTGCATATTTAATGCAATCCCCATCAAATTATCAATAGCATTTTTCATAGAACTAGAACAAATAACCCTAAAATTCCTGTGGGACCACAAGAAACCCCAAATACCCAAAGCAGTCTTGAAAAAACAGAAAGAAGCAGAGGCATCACAATACCAATTTCAAAACATACTCCAAAGCTGAAGTAATCAACACAGTATAGTACTCCCACAAAATAGACACATAGATCAGTGGAACAAAATAGAGAGCCCAGAAATAAACCCAAGTTTGTATGATCAATTAATCTATGCCAAAGGAGATAAGCATACACAATGGGAAAAAGGTGGTCTCTTCAATAAATGGTGTTGGGAAAACTGGACAGCTACATGCAAAAGAATGAAACTGAACCACTTTTTTATACCAGACACAAAAATAAACTCAAAATAGATTAAAAGCATAAGTGTGAAACCTGAAACCATAAAAACTGTAGAAGAGAGCACAGGCAGTAATGTATCTGACATTTCCAGCGCTATGTTGAATAAAAATGGTGAGAGTGGACATCCTTGCCTTGTTCCTTACCTTAGGGGAAAAGTTCCCACTTTTTCACCAGTGAATATAGTAGCTGGGGGTATTTCATAGATGGCCTTTATTGTGTTGAGGTGTGTTCCACCTCAGCCTACTCTGCTGAAGATTTTTATCATAAATGGGTGTTGTACTCTGTCAAATGTTTTTTCTGCATCAATTGAAATAATATGTTTTTTTCCTTTCTATTTGTTTATTTGTTTATTTATTTATTTATTTATTTTTGAGAGAGAATATGTGCAAGTGGGGAGGGGTAGAGGGAGAAAGAAAATCTCTAGCAGGTTCCACACCCAGTGCAGATGCTGGGCTTGATCTTAGGACCCTGTGATCATGACCTCAGTCAAAATGAGGAGCTGGATGCTTAACTGACTGAGCCACCCAGGCGCCGCCATAATTTCCCTTTTTAATGTCATGTATCATGTTGATTGATTTGTGAATATTGAACCACACTTGCATCCCAGAAATAAATCCCACTTGATTTCAGAGACTGATTTTTTTAATGGATTTGTTGGATTCAGTCTGTCAATATTTTGTTGAGGATTTATGCATCTGTGTTCACCAGAGATACTGGCATGTAATATTCTTTTTCTTTCTTTCTTTCTTTTTTTGTACTATCTTTATCTGGGTTTTGGTATCTGGGTCATGCCGGCCTCCTAGAATGAATGTGTAAGCTTTCCTTCCTCTTCTATTTTCAGAATAGTTTGAGAAGAATAGGTATTAAGTCTTCTTTAAATGTCTGGTGGTGATGTAGTTTTGGAATCTTGGTGACGTCCAGAGAAGTTGGATAAGAAAGAATTCTTGAGATGTTTTTCAGAGCAAAAAAGTGGTTTTAAGTGAAAACACGGGGATAGGACCCAGGGACGGGAAGAGCTGCTGCCCCAGGATCCTAAGGAGCAACTGATCATAGAGTTTGGGGTTGGGGGAAGTAAAGATTCGAGAAAGTTTCCAAAGGACTTTTTTTTTTTTAACTGAAGCCATTCTCTATTGCTTTTTTTAAAATTTTTATTTATTTTATTTTATTTCTTTTCAGTGTTCCAGAATTCATTATTTATGCACCACACCCAGTGCTCCATGTAACACATGCCTCCTTAATACCCACCACCAGGTTCACCCAACCTCCCACACCCCTCCCCTCCAAAAACTTCAGTTTGTTTCTCAGAGTCCACAGTCTCTCATGGTTCCTCTCCCCCTCCGATTTCCCCCAGCTCGCTTCTCCTCTCCATCTCCCCATGTCCTCTGTGTTATTCCTTATGTTCCACAAATAAGCGAAACCATATGATAATTGACTCTCTCTGCTTGACTTATTTCACTGAGCATAATCTCTTCCAGTCCAGTCCATGTTGATACAAAAGTTGGGTATTCATCCTTTCTGATGGAGGCATAATACTCCATAGTGTATATGGACCACATCTTCCTTATCCATTTGTCCGTTGAAGGGCATCTTGGTTCTTTCCACAGTTTGGCGACTGTGGCCATTGCTGCTATGAACACTGGGGTACAGATGGCCCTTCTTTTCACTCCATCTGTATCTTTGGGATAAATGCCCAGTGGTGCAATTTCAGGGTCATAGGGTAGCTCTATTTTTAATTTCTTAAGGGATCACCACACTGTTTTCCAAACTGGTTGCACCAACTTGCATTCCCACCAACAGTGTAAGGGGGTTCCCCTTTCTCCACATCCTCTCCAACACTTGTTTACCGTCTTGTTGATTTTGGCCATACTAACTGGTGTAACGTGGTATCTCAATGTGTGTGTGTGTGTTTTTAAAGATGTTATTCATTCACTTGACAGACAGAGATCACAAATAGGCAGAGAGGCAGGCAGAGAGAGAGGAGGAAGCAGGCTCCCCGCCGAGCAGAGAGCCCTATGCGGGGCTCGATTCCAGGACCCTGAGATCATGACCTGAGCTGAAGGCAGAGGCTTAACCCACTGAGCCACCCAGGTGCCCCTAAAGATTGATTTTTATGTATGTATTTATTTATTTATTTGAGAGAGAGAGAGAGGGGCTGGTGGGGGGTGCAGAGGGAGAATCAAAGTGAGAGTCAGAGAATCTCATGTGCCCAGTGCGCTGTCCCACAAGGGGCTCCATCCCACAACCCTGAGATCATGACCTGAGCTGAAACCAAGAGTTGGATGCTAAACTGACTGAGCCACACTGGTGCCCCTTCAATGCGGTTTTGATTTGAATCTCTCTGATGGCTAGTGATGATGAACATTTTTTTATGTGTCTGTTAGCCATTTGTATGTCTTCATTGGAGAAGTGTCTGTTCATGTCTTCTGCCCATTTTTTGACATGATTATCTGTTTTGTGTGTGTTGAGTTTGAGGAGTTCTTTATAGATCTTGGATATCAGCCCTTTGTCTGTAGTGTCCTTTGTGAATATCTTCTCCCATTCTGTGGGTTGCCTCTTTGTTTTGTTGACTGTTTCCTTTGCTGTGCAGAAGCTTTTGATCTTGATGAAGTCCCAAAACTTCATTTTAGCTTTTGTTTTCTTTGCCTTTGGAGACATATCTTTCATATGCTAAAGGAAACTCACAGGAAACCCAAGGCCTTGCTATTGTCAAGTTAAGGTTGTTTTCCCTTACGGCATTAACATTAAGTCAGTTTGTAGCTTCCTGAAGGAATGTTATACTCTGCCTGCCTCAAGTCTTTGTCAGTGGGCTGCAGGTTACAGAGACATTTAATTTTATGTCCATTTCCTTCTAACTCTGTTTCCCACATCAGTAGAATTTACCTATGAAGCTGTCTGGTCCTGGGCTTTTGTTTGTTGGGAGTTTTTAAAATATTGATTCAATTTCCTTGCAGGTAATTGGTTTGTTCAAATTTTCTATTTCTTCTTGATTCAGTTTTGGAGGTTTTATGTCTCTAGAAATTTATCTATATTTTTCCAAGATTGTCCAGTTTGTTGGCATACAATTTTTCGTAACAGTCTCCTATAATCCTTTGTGTTTCTGTGGTGTTCTTTCTCCTTTTTCTGATTTGTTTGGGTTCTCTCTCTCTCTCTCTCTCTCGTCTGGCTTAAGGATTATCAATTTTCTTGATCTTTTCGAAGAACCAGCTCCTGGTTTCATCTATCCATTCTATTGCTTTTTTCAGTTTCTCTTTCATTTATTTCTGCTCTCAACTTTACTGTTTCCTTCCTTCTACGGGTTTTGGGTTTTGTTTGTTTTTCTTCTTCTAGCTCTGTTAGGGGTAAGGTTCTGTTTTTAGTTGCTATTCTTCTTCCTCCTTGAGATGGGTCTGTATTGCTATAATCTTCCCTCTTATAACCACTTTTGCTGCATCCCAAAGATTTGGGACCATGTGATTCTTTCTGATTGTATTTTTTCTTTTGTTCAGATTATACACTCTTACAATAAGTTTTCCAGTTCACTAATTCTTCTAGTGGATTTTTTCAGTTTGGTTAATGTAAGTTTTAACTCAGGAATATCCATTTGCTTTTTCTTCTATAGTATCTCTTTATCAATATCCTGTATTTTATGACTTGGTGTTAGAATGCATTATTTTCCTTCTTTCAGATGGTTTCCCTTAATTTTTAAACTGTATATATAAGAGCTGATTGGCGGTGTCTGTCTTCTAAATCTACCATTTGTCACCCTTCAGAGGTGGTTTTGATGGCCTATTCTTGCCCCTGTGTGTAGGTTACACTACCCTTTTGTTGCATCTATTTTGGTTTTTGTCATTGTTTTTGAAAAGCAGACATTTGGGGGTGCCTGGGTGGCTCAGTGGGCTAAAGCAGAACCTTCGGCTCAGGTTATGATCTCAGGGTCCTGGGATGGAGCCCGACATCGGGCTGTGCTCAGCGGGGAGCCTGCTCCCCCCTCTCTCTCTGCTTGCCTCTCTGCCTACTTGTGATCTCTGTCTGTTAAATAAATAAATTAAATCTTAAAAAAAAAAAAGCAGACATTTAAGATATTGTATTAGAACTGCCTTTGATACAAGATCCCCTCTCCTCTCCTTCCTTTGGTGTTTTTGTGTGGCCATTGTTTGTTTAAAGACTTGGTGGCACTAATTCTGCAAAGTCTATTTCTTCCACAGTGTGTAGCCTTAGGTGTTACTGCTTAGATTTATTTCTTGTGTTTTTATCACACTCCGGCAAAATAATGGTTCTATAATAGAGACACGTGTAGATTCGGAGAAGGGAAGGAACTTAAAAGGTCATGTGGATCCTCCCAGCAGGCAATTCCCTAAGGACAGAGAGGGAGGCCAGGATGAGAGAGAGATGCCTATAAAGATCTTTTAAAACAGTTGTTTAGGGATGCCTGGGTGGCTCAGTCTGTTAAGCGTCTGCCTTTGGCTCAGGTCATGATCCCAGTATCCTGAGATCGAGTCCCACATCAGGCTCCCTGCTCAGCGGGGAGCCTGCTTCTCCCTCTGCCTGCCGCTCCCCCTGCTTGTGCGCTTTCTCTCTGACAAAGAAATAAAAGCTTAAAAAAAAATAAGATAAAACTGAATTGAGTCACGTGAGATGCTAAGCAAGGAACAATTTATAGGCATTTTCAAGAAAGACCCAATTTATAGAAGCATACATGCTTAGTATGCAGGGCTAGAGCTTCAGTTTATTCAAAGTGGCAAAGGTCTTGAACCATATCTTGATTACATAAACCATCCGAGTAATCCTGGCTCTAAACCTGCCCACTGGCGTGCTGCCAAAACACGACACACCACCTGCTGCATCGAAACTGGAGGGAACACGACGATCCGTCAGGGGCGAAAAGATCTAACAGAGTAAGAGCTACGGGATATTCCCTCCTTTGCAGCTTTCATCCCCAGCTCTCCCCAGGGCTCTCCCCCTACCCCCTTCACCCCTTATGTCACTTCAATGAGGCCTTTGCTGTCCCATCTACGGGAAGGTGCAAATTCCCACGGCCTCCCCAAGCCCTAACACCTCCTGCCTCAGCTTGGTGCATAGGCTGGATCACTATCCATCATGATATAGACATGAGTCTCAGTGATCTTATTTTTTCCTTTTCTCCCACTAGAACGTGAGCCCCATGCAAGCAGGGATTTCCTCCCCCCCCCGCCCCGCCCGCCTTCACAGTGTGTTTCTAGCATTAAGAATGGTGTCTGGGGGCGCCTGGGTGGCTCAGTGGGTTTAAGCCTCTGCCTTCGGCTCAAGTCATGATCTCAGGGTCCTGGAATCAAGCCCCGCAGGAGCCTGCTTCCCTTCCTCTCTCTCTGCCTGCCTCTCTGCCTACATGTGATCTCTGTCTGTCAAATGAGCAAATAAAATCTTTAAAAAAAAAAAAAAAGAATGGTGTCTGGCACATAGTATGTGCTCAGCAAAAATGAATCACCTTGGCCTTCTGCCCTCATTTTAATGCCATTCCTAGTGGTGAACCTGTTAACCATGTAATGTATGTCTTTCAGAATTTCCTTCCACATGTTTGCATTTTAATAAAAGGGCCCGTTAGATACCATGCCCCACAGTTAAGCTCTCAAATATGCCTATAATACAGTAGCTCCCCTTATCTGTGGGAGACAGGGTCTGAGACCCCCAGTGGATGACTGACACCATGGATAGTACCAAATCCTATACATGCCATGTTTTTTCCTAGCACATCTATGAGAAAGTTTACTTTATAAATTAGTTACAGTAAGAGCTTAACCATAACTAATAATTAAATAGAAACATTATAACAATATACTGTTATAAAAGTTGTGAATGTGGTCTTTCTCTCTCTCAAAATATCTTATTGTACGGTACTCATTCTTCCTCTTCCAGTGAGGATGATAAAATACTTATGTGTCAGGATGAAGTGACAGCAATGACAATAGGCATGGCAATGTAGCATTTAGGTTGCTGTTGACCTTCTGACACTATGTCACATGGGGCATCTGCTTCTGAACTACCACTGTCTATGGGTAACCAGCTGGGCAAAAAGAAACTGTTGATAAGGGGGAGCTACTGTGCTTAAACTCACTTGGGGGCACCTGGTTGGCTCAGTCAGTGGGCCATTTGACTCTTGATCTTGGAGTTTTGAGTTCAAGCCCCTTGTGTGGTGTGGCTTTTATTTAACATCTAAAAACACATTTAAAAAAAAAGATTTTATTTATTTATTTATTTGAGAACGAGAGAGCATGAGAAGAGGGAGGGTCAGAGGGAGAACCAGACACCCCACCAAGCAGGGAGCCCAATGCAGCACTCGATCACAGGACTACAGGATCATGACCTGAGCTGAAGGCAGTCGCTCAACCAACTGAGCCACCCAGGCACCCTAAAAACACGTTTTTAAAAAAATCACCTGTCTTCAGTCCTAAATGGAAACACAACCAATCACAGTTCTGTAAATATAACCATGATCAACACTTTCAGTTTGGTATTTTATCCATATACCTCAATAACATACTCAAAATATGACTATTTTATCAGTCTTGGTTGGCATAATTGTTTTTGTATATCTTTTTAGTTCTTTAACATGGAACATTCAGGGCACCTGGGTGGCTCGGTCGTTTAACTATCTGCCTTCAGCTCTGGTCATGATCCCAAGAGCCTGACGTGGGGCTCCCTGCTTGGCAGGAAGCCTGCTTCTCCCTCTCTCCTTGCCCCCCTCTCCTGCCCTTGCACATGTCCTCTCTCTCAAATAAATAAATAAAATCTTTTAAAAAATAGATCATTTAAACAAAGCAGATATAAAAATATAACAAATATTCTAAGTACCAACGAGCTTCAACAAGGACCAATATTTTGCCAGTTATGTTTCATTTATTTAATTTTTTGCTTGCATATTTCAAAGCATACTCCAGATATCATACATCCTCATGCATAAATTCAAGGAAGGTATTTCCTCCATGTACTCTACTGTACCATAAACTCTAACAAATAGGGCTTTAAAAAATCAAAATATGATCATTACATCTAACAAAAATTACAATTATTCCCTGATACCACATGAAAACATCCATGTATAATGAACCTGTTGGACTTGAATGTGTCTTTTTTTTTTTTTAGGATTTTATTTATTTGACAGAGATCACAAGTAGGCAGAGAAGCAGGCAGAGAGAGAGAGGAGGAAGCAGGCTTCCTGCTGAACAGAGAGCCCACTCTGCGATGCGGGGTTCCGTCCCAGGACCCTGGGATCATGACCCAAGCCGAAGGCAGAGGCTTTAACCCCCTGAGCCACCCAGGCGCCCCTTGAATGTGTCTTTTAAATTTGATTTATTCTTACTGGGATGCAAACGAGGATGAGGATCATAGATAGCATTGGCTGAAATATGACATAATCCTCTTTTCATTGATAATCATGCCCACCCTGTTTTTTTTCTTGCCACAACTTTGATGAAAAGACTGAATTATTTGTCCTGTAGAATTACTGATATTCTAGATTTCTCTGTATGTATTCTCGTGCTGGCCATGTTGCATGAGAAACAGAATTTCCTGAAGTGACATCTATGAACTTGGTTACACTTAGGATCTATTACTTTAGCCAGAACATTTTATTGTCGACACTTTGTACTCTGATTATATTATATCAGAACGTACCTGACATCTGTTGCTCACATTTTTGGTGATGTAAACATCGATCAGTGGATTGCAGTATTCTTACCTTGATTCACTCACACTGTACAATTTTCTAAAAATGTTTTACCTAAATTTTATTGAATTGATACGCTGGTTACATTTTTTTTAATTGATAACGCCATTCGAGTAACATGTAACTCACCACATTAAAGTACACCAGTCACTGTTTTTTTTGGAATACAAAGAAAGTTGTGCAGCAATCATCATAATAAATTTTAGGACATTTTCATCACCCCAAAAAGAAAGTCCATATTTATTATTAGTCATTCCCCATTCTCTTGATAGGACTGATAACCCACCTGAATTGTGTAACGATAGCTGCAAAGTGAAAACACCTGAGATAACAAGTGTGGCAGAAGCTTTGTCTGAATTCCTTATATCTGGCTAAAACAGGGTTTTTGGTTTTTTTGTTTTAAGACTTATTTATGTATTTGAGAGAGGGAGAGCACAGAGTTAGAGGGAGAAGCAGACTTCCTGCTGATCAGAGAGCCCGATGTGGGGCTCAATCCTAGGACCCTGAGATCATGATCTGAGCCAAAGGCAGGTGCTCAACCAACTGAGGTATCCAGGTGCTCCAGCAGAGTTTTATAAGAGAGGGCTGCCACAACGTACCCACCCCCATTCAGCGGATGGGGTCTCTAATCAGGGAGGCCTGATCTTGAGTCTTAGAATATTCGAAAGATTGCATAAGCAAACCTCATAAGAAAGTTCCATCCTTTGAAGTGCACTCTTGTGAAGTTGGTATATAAACCCCTATCTCAAGCTCTTTAGGGAACCTCTTCATTAAAAAGCTCCAGCATAATAAACTCTTCTTTTTTTAATTTACTGGTAATTAATTTGCAGGCCCCAGTAACTGAACTTAAATGGTAGAGGAAAAGATTTTTCTCCCAACATCTCCTTCCCATTAGCCCTTGGCAATGATGACTTTCTATCTCTATAGATTTGCCTGTTCTAGTGAATGAGGTCTTACAATGTGGGTTGTTTGGTGTCTTTTTTCATGTATCATAATGTTTTCAAGGTTCATCTGTGTTTTATCTAGTATCAGTACTTCATTTCATGTTATGGCTAAATAAAAGTCTATGGTATGGGGGTGCCTGGGTGGCTCAGTAGGTTGAGCATCTGCCTTCGGCTCAGGTCATGATCTCAGGGTCCTGGGAACGAGCCCCGCATCGGGGACCCTGCTTCTCCCTTTCCCTCTGCTCCTCTCTCTACCCCCCAAAATAAGTTAATAAAAGAATCTTTTAAAAAATCCATGGTATGGGATAGCACATTTTGTTTAAACATTCATCAGTTGATGGACATTTGGGCTGTTTCTCCCTTTTGGTTTTATGAAAAATGCTGCCATAAACAGTCATGTACAAGTTTTTGTTTGAATATTTGTTTTCAGTTCTCTGTTAAATATACCCAGGAGTGGAATTGCTGATCATGTGTTCACTCTAAGTGTAACTTTTGCTGGACGTGCTTTCCACAGTCTCTATACAATTTTATATTCTTACCAGCAGTGTATGAGGGTTCCAATTTCTCCACATCCTTATCACACATGGTATTTTCCATTTTTTCATTATATCTGTCCTGGTGGGTGTGAAGTGGTCTCTCTTGTGATTTTGATTTCTCTAATGATGTTGAGAATCTTTTTCCTGTGCTTTTTGGTCATTTGCGAGGAGAGAGCAATGGATTTGCAGCATGAGAGCCCCGTGAGTATGAACCCGTCCTGCACAACCCCGGTTCAGGAAGGCAAAGCCATCTAGATCTCGGTCTCCTGGTACAATGAGTGGTGAGTAGTTACTGAATTTGTGTCTGTCCAGGAAATGGGGACAGAAGGAAAGGCTTTGATTTGCATATCTGCCTGAGGAAATGACCCCTACTCCCTAAAGTGAAGGACAGGAAACCCAGGGAGGAATCCAGAGGGGCAGGTGAGATCCAGAGCCTAGGGATCCACCTGGGGAGGCGGGGTGGGCATGTTGGGGGGTAGTGGGGTGGGGTGATGGGGAGAGGGAAGAGGGGGAAGCTCTTTCACTTTCCACCCTACTTGGTGGGGAAGGTGTGGCAGAGCATTAGCCCCTCTCTCCACCCCCTGGGAGTGGAAAGCAGCAGGGGTTTGGGAGATTTCCAGTGTTGACCTGAAATGCAAAAAAGCAGCTGCTAGACCAGGACGAAACCCCTCAGGGTCCTCTTTGTATTCCTTTCCTCAGCTCAAACAACTAGGGAATGGGTGAGAAAAACGGGCTGTGAGTCAGAGCTTGAGCCAGGCTGGGAGCAGCCAGACAGCAGGTGGTCTTGAGGGGGCAATGCAGGTGTGGGCAGGGGTGACTTCAGATCTCCCTTGAAACACATGTGTAGTCATGATGATGTTTTCTTAAAAAAAAAAAAAAAAAGTAATGGAGCAAGGATTGCATTTGTCAATGAAAAAAAGAGTCAACACATATTTTCACAGTCCATTGTTTATTAACCCAATAGCTGAGTTTACCCATGGGCCTAGGGTAAAGTCCTTAGACGACTGTTTTAAAAGATTTTTATATGCATCTCCTCTCTCGCTTCCTGGCCTCCCTCTGTCCTTAAGGAACTGCCTGCTGGAGGATTCACGCACCAAAGTAACAGCCCTCATCTCTGAGGGGCAGCATCACCTGTTCGGTTCCTTTTCTGCTGGTCATCTACACGCGTCCCCATTAAGGGAGCATTCTTTTGCAAGAGCCACCTGTTCCCCCTTCAATACTTAGGAAGAAATGAACCAAGACATCGGTCAGGCAGAAGAAACCTGCCAGTCGCTGTGATTCCTTCAGACCCAGCACATCCCCATCCACCTAGGCCATGTGGACACCACCTGCAGCAGCCCCTACCCACGTAAGGAGCGCTGGCTCCCTGGCAGGTCCTTGGCAGAGGGCGGGAGGGAGATGACGGGGCGGAAGGAGTGCCAGCATTTCGGATCCCGACTCTCACCTGGAGAGATGAATGGTGCAAACTTGTAACATCGTCTGGAAGTGTATTTATTTAAATTTCTTTTCCCTCTAAGCAGTTTTGCGACTGCTGAACGGTAAATTCCTGGTTCTTTGTACTAGCACATTCTTCATTTACTTACTTTCTAGCTGGCAGGGACTCTGCAAGGGGTCAAAATTAGATCTCCTTTGCAAATGGCATTAGGCGGGTCTCTCCTCCGACTTTCTCACGCGCGCCTCTGCCCGCCCCGTCTAGTACGCGGGACCTGCGGAAGACGCCCCCCTCGCGGCTGGGCGGGGCTGGCAGGGTGGACGTTGGATTTCTCTGGCTCCCTGCGCTGCCGGAGTATCTCAGCTCTCACCGGCTCCCAGGAACAATGAAGGGAAGCTCGAGTTTGAGCGCTAGTGGTGGCTTCCTATTCGGGACTAGAGATGCGACGGTGGCCCCGAGGTGCCCCAAGACTGCCGTACGGGGTACAACTGGGTCTTTGCCGACGGCGTGCTGCTTCCGCCAGGTGGGCCCCTTGGCCTTTGTCTTCTTTCCTTTCTCGGCCGGCAGGGGACCCGGGGCTGGGGGCCGGGTTTGGGTGGCCCTTCCAGGCCCGAGGACCTCCCTTGTCCCCCAGCGTGTAGGCAGCCCGTGCCCGGTGTACGACCTGGGCCGGCGGTGGCTGGCAGCCCGGGCGGCTTGTGGGGGCAGGCGCGGGTGCCCGAGGCGGGCCGGGGTGCGGCTTTGGGGCGAGGCTGGTCGTGCGTGAGCGCCGGGATGGTACCGCCGCCTCAGTTCTGTGCCCGGGCGCAGGGAGGAGGGCGAGCGTCGTCGCAGCGCCGCGGGGGCCTCCGCGGCCGGCCCGTGGGCTCGGGAGCGTCTCCCTGTGGCTGCGGGTGGGCCCGCGGATTCCAGGGTTCCTCCTTCCCCTCTCTCCCCTGCCCTTCCTCCCGATCTGCGTGGCCGCAGGAGGTTCCGCTTGGTTGGTTTGGATGGAGGGCTCCTCCGAATGTACCCCGGGAGAAGTAGTATTTCCTTGAATGAATTTTTGACCTTAAAAACCAAACAAAACTATAGTTCCATTTCCACGTGTGCATTTAGCCACGTGGAAGAAAAACGCCCCCAAATCTTCAGGGACTCTCCCCGAGTGATGGAAATGCTGGTAGTTTACTGTTTTAATCGAGTTACAGTTTTGTGAAATGGGGGTTATCCGAAAGGAGGATGCCGTCTATTAATGAAAGAAATAGTGTCAGGTTAGTAAAGATAATAAAAGGTAATGGTAATACAAAGTATGAGTGAGGTAAACAAATCACAGGTGGATTTTAAAAGGCCAGAAGGAAAACAATTCATGTAGTTACTTTTAGACCCCACCGATAAGGCTGGGGCAGGGGGTGGCCGGCACACACTGTTTGCTTGTTGCTGATGGTGCGGCTGAGGATTGGCCTTATTTCCAAAATTGAAAAATTCGAATGACTTCTGCAGAGAAATTGGGATGACAAGGGAAGGCAATCGAGATAAATCAGGGATTTTCATACAAAGGGCAGCATGTTGTCTACAAGCGGCATTCTGACCATTTCATGGGTAAAGGGGACTTTGGGGGCCCTTGAAACAATGCAGACCCAAGGGAGATCTGGAAATGGCAGGTAATTAAATACTAGTCCTCTCAGATGGGCAGGTCTTGGTTGGGAATTAAAAATATGTAAGAAATTATACAGAAGTGTAGTTTCTGTTTCTGTTGCCCTTATAGGAGTGCCTGAGGAATTATTTTGTAAATTTAGGAGTCTTGTTTGTTTTTGAGAACTGTTAATGTCATTTCCTGTTTGCTAGTTGTTAATCTTCCTCTTAAATGATAGCAGAAGTTCATGCTGTATATTAGGAAGACTACTCGCACAGCTTTTCTAATTTTTTAAGATTTTATTTATTTGACAGAGAGACACAGAGAGAGAGAGAGAGAGAGAGAGAGAGAACACAAGCAGGGGGAGTGGGAGAGGGAGAAGCAGGCTTCCCACTGAGCAGGGAGCCCCATGTGGGGCTCCATCCCAAAACTCTGGGATCATGACCAGAACCAAAGGCAGACGCTTAACGACTGAGCCACCCAGGTGCCCTGCTTTTCTAATTTTGATTATGGTTTTTCTTTAACATTGTGTATTCACATTTACCCATTTTTTTCAATGAACTTTTAAAAAAAAAAATTTATTTATTTATTTAACAGAGAGATCACAAGTAGGCAGAGAGGCAGGCGGGGGGCGGGGGGAGCAGGCTCCCCGCTGAGCAGAGAGCCCATGTGCAGCTCAGTTCCAGGACCCTGAGATCATGATCTGAGCTGAAGGCAGAGGTTTAACCCACTGAGCCACCCAGGTGCCCCTTTCAGTGGACTTTCAAGTCAAAGGTACCAAAGTCTTTTCCTGCTCCAGGGTTATAAGGGAAGGTGCACATTATTTCCTCTAGGACTTCTGGAGTTCCATGTAAAGTTTATCCTGGTTTATTGTGTTGTGAAACCAGCAGCCTGTTGTAGATGGCTACCCCTTTATCCCAAGGCACACCACTCTTACTGATTTGGGAGGCTGCCTTATATTCTAAATTCTTGTGTGACTTCAGGTCAGTTCGTGGATTTTGTGTTCTACTGTATAGTTTCACATGTGGCAAGACCAGTTCTCAAAATTGACATGACTGTCAATTGTCATAACTCTCCAAAATATTCTTGCCTGTTTATTTTCCCTTACAAACAATGAAAACAAACAACAGAACATTTAAAAGTCTTTTGTATTTTTCTTAGCATTAGAATAGATTGATGACTGGTGCCTGGGTAACTCAGTCCATTAAGCCTTTGGCTAAGGTCCTGATCCCAGGGTCCTGGAATGAACCCTGCATCAGGCTTCCTGCTCAGCGGGGAGCCTGCTTCTCCCTCTCCCTCTGTCCCTTCTCCTGCTCTTTCTCTCTCTCTCTCAGTCAAATAAATTAATCTCTTTTAAAAGAAGAATAGATTGATGAGTTTACTGATGAAAAATTGAAATGTTCATCAGGCAAAGTCTCCTTACTCAAAAATACGGTACAACTTTACTCTTCTTAAAATCTAGTTTTCCATCATTCAGGAATTTTAAGGTTACCCTTGAGTAGATTTTCATGTAACTTTTAGTTTATGCCTAAGCATGTAATCTTTGATTATTGGTATGTTAAAATCCTTTCAACTTTATTTTTAACTAGCCATTTATTCATGGAATTGGCTTTTACAAATCAGTAAAGCTTTGGTAACCAAGATAGTTGTTAACTTTCTCAATATCAGGGAATGGTATATTCTCCATAATATAATCAACCCTTCAAAAGGTTAAAACTTTTGAAGCATACCCCTCTGAGGATCAGATTTTTTAGCACTGGTTGGGTAAAGTTGGGGGGGGGGTTATAAATTAGGGCACCTGGATGGCTCAGTGGATTAAGCATCTGTCTTCGGCTCAGGTCAGATCTCAGGGTCCTAGGATCGAGCCCTGCAATGGGCTTTCTCTTCAACAGGGAGCCTGCTTCCCCCCCCTCTACCTGCCTCTCTGCCTACTTGTGATCTCTGTCAAATAAATAAATAAAGTTTTAAAAAAAAGTTATATATTGGGGTGCCTGGGTGGCTCAGTGGGTTGAGCCTCTGCCTTTGGCTCAGGTCATGTTCTCAGGGTCCTGGGATCGAGCCCCACATCGGGCTCTTCTGCTCGGTGGGGAGCCTGCTTCCTCCTTTCTCTCTGCCTGCCTCTCTGCCTACTTGTGATCTCTCTCTGTTAAATAAAAATAAAATCTTTAAAAAAATAAAAAATAAAAAGTCATTTATAAAAAAAGTTATATATTAATGTCTTTCAAATGTTTGGCCTTATAATATTTATTCTATTTTTAAAATTTTATTTAATTTCAACTAAAACATATAATGTATTACTTGTATTTGTTTTAGGGGTACAGGGCTATGATTCATCAGTCTTATAAAATACCAGTGCTCATTATTACACATACCTTCCCCAATGTCCATAGCCCAGTTACCCCATCCCTCTACCTCCCTCCCACCCAGCAACCCTTAGTTTGTTTCCTGTAATTAAAAGTCTCTTCTGGTTTGCCTCCCTGTCTGACTTCATGTTGTTTCATTTTTTCCTCTCTTCCCCTATGATCCTCTGCCTTGTTTCTTAAATTCCACATATCAGTGAGATCATATGATAATGATGTTTTTCTGATTATTTTGCTTAGTACCCTCTAGTTCTATCTACGTCATGCAGATGGCAAGATTTCTTTCTCTCTCTCTCTCTCTCTTTTTTTTGGGGGGGGATGGCTGTGTAATATTGCATTGTATATCTTTATCCATCTGTCGATGGACATCTAGGCTCTTTCCATAGTTTGGCTGTTCGTGGACATTGCTCCTATAAACATCGGTGTGCAAGTGCGCCTTTGGATCACTCACTACATTTGTATCTTTGGGGTAAATAACTAGAAGTGTGATTGCTGGGCTGTAGGGTAGCTCTGTTTTCAACTTTTTGAGGAACCTCCATACCAGAGTGGTTGTACCAGCTTGCATTTCCATCAACAGTGTAGGAGGGTTCCCCTTTCTCCGCATCCTCGCCAGCATCTGTCATTTCCTGACTTGTTAATTTTAGCCATTCTGAATGGTGTGAGGCATCTCATTGTGGTTTTGATTTGTGCTTCCATGAGACCAAGTGATGTTGAGCTTTTTTGCATGTGTCTGTTGGCCATTTGGATGTCATCTTTGGAGAAATATCTGTTCATGTCTTCTGCACCTTTCAGATTGGATTATTTGTTCTTTGGGTGTTGAGTTTGATAAGTTCTTTATAGATTTTTGGATACTAGCCCTTTATCTGATGTGTCATTTACAAATATCTTCCCCCAATCTGTCAGTTATCTTTTGGTTTTGAAGATTATAATATTCATTCTTGCACAGTTGAAATGTCACTACATTTTTTTTAAGATTTTTTTATTTATTCATTTGACAGAGATCACAAGTTGGCAGAGAGGCAGGCAGATAGAGAGGAGGAAGCAGGCTCCCTGCTGAGCAGAAAGCCCAATGCCGGGCTTGATCCCAGGACCCTGAGACCATGGCCTGAGCCGAAGGCAGAGGCTTTAACCCACTGAGCCACCCAGGTGCCCCTCACTACATTTTTTAACACTTCATTGGAGGTGGACTGAAAACTAAATCTCTCATTTTATACACTTTGATGACTGTAAAAATTTTGAAAATATAAAGTAGGGAAAAGTGCTATGAACTTATTTATTAAATTAGCAACAAGTACCTATTGGACATGAACTCATGGTCCCTACCAATGCTGAGCAAGATGTTCTCAGTATGTCATTTTCACCAAAATTAACAGGAGGATATGATGAAGAAAGACAATGTAGACCACATGCTTGAGGTCCCAGGTAAATTCGTAAACAGGAGGAATTTAGAATAGACTAGAATGACAGAAAAGGGGACCAAATAGATTATGATGGAAAAGTAATGTGGTTAACAGAATTTGATTTGACTTCAGGAGTTGAATATATCAGTTCATACTGAAAAAATGCAGATCCCCTTATTAATACATAACAAGAGGGATTTTAACTGGAACCTATGACCTAGACATTAAAGGGGATTAAAAAAAAAATCCCCAAACCTTAATATACTTCTATTGCGCTTATATTTCGTGGACTAGTGAAAGAGATATATTCGCTGCTAAATAGGAGGTAACATGGGAGCCTGGATGCTCAGTCGGTGAAGTATCTACCTTTGGTTGGGGTCATGAACCCAGCATCCTGGGAACCAGCCCCGCATCAGCCTCCAGGCTCCATGCTCCATTGGGATCTTCTTCTCCCTCTGCCTCTCCCCCTGCTTGTGCTTTCTCTCTGTCAAATAAATAAAATCCTAAGGGGCCCTGTGGGTGGCTCAGTTGGTTAAGCAACTGCCTTCAGCTCAGGTTATGATCCCAGAATCTGGGATCTAGTTCTACTTCATCAGGATCCCAGCTACACGGGGAGTCAGTTTCTCCCTCTGAACTTCTCCCCTCTCATGCTCTCTCTCTCAAGTAAATAAATAAACTCTTAAAAAAAATATATATATATATTTTAAAAAAGTAACCACTGATAAACACACGCTATGTCAAAGTTTTCAAATGGTATTATTGGCTCTATGATTTTAAATAGTTAAATAGTATTAAAACTATTTGATAAAATTTTTACAATTATATATATACACACAGACATATTTTCTTTTAAGATTTTACTTATTTGGCAGAGGGAGAGAAAGAGCACAGGCAAGCAGGGGGAGTGGCAGACAGAAAAACAGACTAGCGGTTGAGAGGGAAGTCTGATGCACACTGGATCCCAGGACCCTTGGATCATGACCTGAGCAGAAGGCAGATGCTTCACTGACTAAGTCACACAGGCGTCCCACCTATAACATTTAAAGGGGACATGCACATTTACTATTGTATAAAAATTAAGCTTTTTTACACTGAAAAAGAGGTGAATATACTTAATTCAGACCTTGAGTAAAATAAGGAAATGAAAATGACCCTAAACCACTAATAAATCCCAATATGACTATGATATATACCAGATGATTCCTGACAAAACTCTCCCTACAGACTTCAAGATTACTATCAGGGAGCCTTCCAAAACCCTGAAAAGAAGATTCACTACCAACACCACAAACCGGGGTGGTGGCATCAACTTAACCTGCAAGGTGATTTCTGCAGAAGTCACTTCTAAAATATGTAGCCTCTGATAAGTTCATGGCCACTGGCAGGAACATTGATCTGGCTTACCTTATGGAGCTCCTTGGTGCTCAGTTACTATGGATGGCGTGGTGTTCAGGGCTTTACTTTGTGGTCCAGAGGAAATCCCCAGAGTGCTTGGCAGACCTCCAAGAATAGAGACTGGGGTTTCCAGGTGGGGGGGGGGAGAGGATGGGGAGAGGCAGGGGAACCCCAGAAGGGAGTGGGGCAAACTGTCTCCAAGCCCACAAGCAAGGCCAGGAAGGCCAGAGTACCCTACAAGACCCTTTGGACTTGAGGCCTATCCAGGTGAGGCTCCTGTCACAGGAGACAAACCCATGGGCGCGGGCCCACCCAAGAGGGGCAGCGGCCGCTCAGCACCTTCACGCGCCCGCCGGCCACCCTAGTTCCTTTCGTGTGGGCGCCAGGGGAGGCCGGCAACTGCGGGCCTTGACCTGTGCCATCGGAACACATCCTTCTGGGCCCGTGCGGGGATGTCTTGGGGAGGATACATCCCTTTGCCGAACGCTGGGCTCCAAGATCAGTGATCGGGGCCCCTCGGGTGCCTGTCCTTTCTCCTCCTGCTTGCAGGCGCGGCCCCAGACCTTAGCCCTTGGGCGTGAGTCTCCCACATGAGCAGGGTTGGTGTCCTTCAGAAAGGGTTGGTAGGACTGACAGGTGGCAAAGGACCGGAAGGAACCTCCAGCCTGGAGACCGACGGCGGACCCGTGGTGGTCGTGGTGGTGGTGCTGGTGGTGTGTGTTTGGGGAGGGGGTAGTTGTTCCGAGGGAGGAGGGGTGTTGCTTTCCACGGGTGGGACGGAAGATCTACTGTCCTAGGAAGAATGAGGTGCTAAGCTTCTCAGGCCAGACTTCTAGGGAGAGGCAGCCCCTCCCGTTTGCAGGGCAGAGAACGAAAATGGTCCCCAAGGGTTGAAGCTGCACTGAGAGCAGGGAGAGGGGTCCGCCTGGATGACAGGTGCACCTTTCTGCCCTTGGGCAATCAGAGGGCAGTAGAGACAGACGTCCATCATTCACCTGCACAGGTGAGTGGAGCGTGTAGTCCACTTCCTGAGGACGGAAAGGGTGACATGCAGCAGTGATCTCCCTTCTTTCCGGGGGACGCTGAGTGTGTGTGTGTGTGTGTGTGTGCGCGCGCACGTGATCATGGGAAGGAGTGCGAGCGGGCGTTTTGCGAGACCCTAAGGGTGTTTCCGAGCGTCTTTGTGGTGCGTGTGAGAGAGACAATCTGAGAGTGAATGAGTGTGTGTGCGTGCGTGCTCGTGTGCGTGTTTGCGGTAATTCTGGCTTCTCCAGTGCCCCAGGCATGAGAGCCCGGTCATCAGGGTGCCGTGGATGTGACCGTGAGGTGTCCACCGTGGCCTCTGGGCCTATGGACGGGAAAGAGGAGCTGCAGTGTTTGCGTTGGCCTGCAGTAGCCGTGGCCTGGGAACCGCCCGGGTCCTGGAGCGCAGGGGCGCGCGTGGGCGTTGCGCCTCCGGCGGGAGCTGTCCAGAGACCGTGGCCGCGGTGAAGGACCCGGTGCCCGGGACCCCTCCGTCCTCCGGCGGCGGGAGGTGGACCTTGCTGTGACCCCACGGCCGGTGCCCGCGGGCCGCGCCTCTGCCGCCGCCACCCTTGGTGTCGGGGCGCTCGGAGGCCTCGGGCTGAGGCTGGCCTCTCGCGGAGTCCTGGCTGAGGCTCGGGCATGGACCCGCGGGGCGTGGCTGGGGTTCTGGGCCCCGGACCAGAGGAGCGCGTGTCCCGCGCGGGCCAAGATGGAGCCCCGGATGGGTTCGCAGCCACTGCCGGGAGCCTCGGTGACCCTGGCTGGGGCTCGCTGAGCCTAGCCCTTGGGTTTTGGACGCCAGGCCGGTCAAGGGGAGCCAGAGAGGAGCGAGGCTCCCGGCTCCCTGTAACCTCAGGAGCTCCGCCCACGCCCCCGGGAGCCAGAGGAGGAGAAACACGGGGGCCCGCCATGTTGGATCCGGGGTGGACACGGCTTGGCCTTTTTTCTTTGGCAAAGGGCGGAGGTAGAGGCCCTGGAAGAAGGGCCGCTTGGCATACGTGGTGCTCTACTGCCATCAAGCGGAACTCGTTGGGGATCCCGTGAGCCCCGCAAAGCGGCGTCCACGGGAGGCGCCGGCAGGATGGGAGCGGAGGGAGGCAGCTTCCTGCCCACCCAAAGGCCCCGGATGCGTAGTGCCGCGCCCCCACCCGCCCCGACAACCTGGGAGGCTCCAGGGACGGCTGGCGGGGCCCAGCGCGGGGTCCGGATGCCCTGCGGGTCGGGCACCGGAAGCCAAGCCTCGGGCCCTGGCGGCCGCCATGTTTGGGCGGACCGGAGCGGGAGACGCCAACCCCGAAGGGGAAGGAACATCCAGGGGGGGCCAGGGGCACTGGGCCTGTGGCCGCCTGGCCCTTCCCCTAGGAGCAAGAGCAGCATCGGCTTGTCCGAACCCAGGGCCCTGCAAGCCCCGCCAAGACCGGCCCGGGCACGGGCTGCGGCATTGGGAGGCCGCCGCCATTGGCGGTGGGCGTGGAGGCGGGATCCCGATGTCCCTGTCAACCGTTAGGGATCAGGTGTGCTGCTTGGTCACCCGGTGTCATGGGGCCTGGAGGTGATCTCCGGAGGAGGGGCGGGGGCCGCGAGGGTGGGGCTCGTCCGGCGGGGAGCCCAGTCCCGAAGGGACAGGCCGGTCCTGGGACAGTCCCAAGTGGAAGCAGCAACAGCAGTGACCTCCTCCACCCCGACCCCTCGTCCGCCCCGCCCCCTCGTCCCCCCACCCCCGGCACTACCATGGCCAGGCCGGGGCCCAACAAGCCGTTGCGGTGACACACAGGGCAGCTGCAGTGCCGTCTCCCGGGGCTTCCCCTAGTCTGGCCAGAGAGGCCTACCCCAGTGCTCCCCCACTCAAGTGTAGCCTCTGCATCGGCGCAGCTCGCTTTCTGGGCCACCTTCTCCACCATGGCTCCAGAGTCTTCAGGGCAATGACGAGGAACGGCCCCCGGCTCCGCGTCCCAGTGCCACTCGCGCTTCGCAGCCGGGCATCAACGGACCGGCCTGCAGAGTCGGCAGAAAGGGCCGGGCAGCGGGCCCAGCCGCCTTTGCCTCGGTGCACCCACAGTCAGGTGCCCGCCTGCCCATGCCCGAAAGGAGGCTCAGGCTCTTGATCTCCAGGGCCAACCTTAGCGGAGACCCAGGCTCTCCCAATAGCCCAAGTACCTGTGGAAGAAGGTCCGGGGCGGGGCGAGCCTGGCCTGCTCCTGGCAACCTCACACGTTCCCCGCCCCCACCCCACCGCCGGTCCCTGGTCCCTCACCTTCCGCCCTCGGCCCTCACCAACCCCCCACCCCCGGGCAGCCATGCTCCCCCGCCCCAGGACTACATACGCCGCTACCCCGAATTCCCCCAGCAACTGCCCAAGGCAGCCACTTGGCCCTTCTGCTCACAACAAAGTCAGTGTCCGCAAAGCTGTGTGCGCTCCCTGTTTGGTGGGGTGGGGTGGTTCTGCTGGGCTGGGGCGTTGGTAGTGGAGCTAGAGGCCTCCGTCGCTACTCGCTCAC
>NW_019154164.1:0-58634 GCF_002288905.1 Enhydra lutris kenyoni | reverse complement strand
GGAAGGGCCGCTTGGCATACGTGGTGCTCTACTGCCATCAAGCGGAAGTCATTGTAGATATAGTTAGCATCGCTGTGGCTTTCTTAAGTGGATGGCACTGAATTGTCGGAGGATTTTCTGGTTATTCCAGTTGCGTCTAGAGTCAGGGGTTGTATGTTACCCTCAGTTTCCTTGAGGTTTATAGCTCTTGTGTCCCACTCCGTTTAACTATTGAATGCTAGGGGCACAAGGGAAGCGTCCTCATCACGTTCTGTTTTGGGGAAAGATGGTTTCTGTATCTTGGTAAATGACATTTTTTTTTTCAGTCATTAAATATTTCATGGTTAGTGTGGGTGTTGTGATATAGGCATTTTTAAGCTTTATATTTCTTTTTCATAAGAAGCAGTTAAGTGTGTATGGTATTTGTCTTGCTATCTATTTTCTTTGTTTCAGTCCATTTTCATAACCATTATCCAATGTAGTTTTATAGTAGTTTTATGTATCACAAGGTATGATCATAAACAACATTCAAAAATATTTGTATATTTTACAAGAAATATAAAAATATTAAAGGATATTTATATATATTTTTTTCATTGAGGTCATTTTAATTGAGGGTGGATTGATTTTCATTCTTAGGTTGTATTTTTTATGAAGATACTGCAGATATTATAGAATACACATATGCATTTGCAGAGAAACTGAGTTCATTATTTCTTCGTTTTTCAAACTTAAAAAACTGTATTTTTGGAATATCATTTGTAGGATAACCAAATAGGGCAAATATAGTCTTGTTTTCCCAAAACTGCATTGTCTTTTTGAAGAATGGTTTTTTCCACCAGTGAGTTAACAATCGCTTTAAATTATTCCATGTGAATAGTGTGTCTGTTTTAGAAGAAGGTTTTCCTGTTAAATTGCTAAGTATACTTGACTATGTTGTGTTCACTTTTGCACACTTGGTGGCAGCAGATAGGTTATTAGTTTTTGATGGACACCATCTTCTATGAATATTCCACATTGTCTTGGCAGTGTGCTCCCATCCCTAAAATTATAGAATCATTTCTGGGCACCAACTCTCACACATCACTTGGATGAAAAAAGATGTGTCAATTTCATACATTCGAATGGTACATGATCTTACTCTGGATTCTTAATTATCTTCAAAACTACTTCAGGTCATCACCTGTTTGCATCCTGAATTTGTGCAAGAGCTGAACCATGAGGTCACAAAGCAGTGTAAGTTTCCTGGAACTCAAGTTGGGGTGTCCACTTCAGCCAGCACATTCTTCTGTTTTGTATATAAACTAAAGCAACGCAGCTTGGTTCAGGGCACAGTCTACCAGCATGCATCAGGAGATTCTGGTGAGCCATGTCCAGGCCCTCTCCCCAGAGTCACATCCATTCTTCAATAACACGGACTCGTCACAGTTTCATAGCTCACCCATCTTCCTACCTTGATGGCCTCCAGACTAAGTCTTCAACCTCTGTTCTTGCGTCTTGCCCCAAGTCCAGGCTGCTTGGGCATCCTACAGTGGTTTCTATTATACTGTTTGCTTCCTGAAAATTCATGAGGCTCATTTCTTGACTGTGTAAACATGCTATTGAAGCTTCACCACAGAAAATGCTATTTTTATTTTAAATTTTAGGTGAAGTATCAATATTCTCATTATCTGTGAATAAAGACAGAAAATGATTATTCTTGTACCCACAGTACTATAATCTTGTCATCTAGAAATAAGTATCATTATTGCATTTTCTTCCTTTCTGGAATTTCTTTTCAGAAGTCTTTTTAGTTCACCTTGAAAAATGTTTTTTATTATTTCCACCATTTTTTATAATATTGTAGTCTACATTGAGAATTTTGTTTTTCTTGAAAATAATCATAATTTAAAACTTAGTATATAACCAGTTTTTGCTGCACTAAGTATTAGTGTTCAATATGTTCTTAATGTTCCAGTATAGATAGTAAGAATCTGTCCATGTTGCACAAGTTATGTCTATATCCTTCATACAACACAACCCTGTTTTCTCTCCCTTCAACCATAGCCATCTGTCGTTCTGCTTTGTTTTTCCGTGAAGTTATCCACGTTATTTTGCCACATGTATGTGGAATCACCAAGATTTTTTTTGTTTTGTTTTCAAGAACAGCCATGGTAATGTGTATAAGGTAGTAAATATCTCATTTTGGTTTTGATTTATTCTTCTCTCTAGTTTAGTGATGATAAGCATCTTTTTATATTCTAGTTGGTGATTTGTACATCATCTTGAGAGAAATGTCCCTTGAAAATTTTAGACATTAGCTCATCAGGTTATTTTTTGTTTCTTTGATGTAGGAGTTCTTTATATATTTTAGGTATTAATACCTTATCAATAATTTGTTTTGCATGTATTTTCTGCCATTCCATGCGTTGTCTTTTCTCTCTTGAGTTCCTCGACTTAAAACAGTTTTTCGTTTGTAGTCTCATTTGTCTATTTTTGCTTTTTTGCCCGTCTTTTTTATGTCAAATCCAAGAAATCACTGCCAAATCCAAATGTCAATAAAATATTAATCATGTTTTCTTCTAGCTGTTTTATAATTTTGCTTTTTATATTTAGGGCTTTAACATAATTTGCATTAATTTTTATATCTAGTGTAGTATAAGAGTCCAACTTCTTTCTTTTATATGTGGATATCCAGTTGGCCAAACACTACTTGTTGAAGAGACTGTGTTTCACCCTTGGGAGGTATTCGTATCGTTGTTGAAAATGATTCGCTCATATACATCATGTTGTGCGTCTGGCTACGGTCTTCTCCATTGTTCTATATATCTGTCTTCATGGCAGTTCCATGCTGTTTTGATTATTGCATAACAATTTTCTAGCAAATTTTGAAATCAGGGTCTGTGAATCCTCTAACTTTGTTCTTTTTCAAGATTGTTTTGAGTCTTTGGTAATCCCTTGAAATTCCTTTATGAATTTTAGGATGATTTCTATTTCTGCAAAAACACATCATGGTATTTTAATGGGGATTGCACTGAGTCTGAAGATAGCCTTGGGTACTGCTGACATCTTATCCCACAGTACGTCTTTCCATACATTTGTGTATTCTTTACTGTTTTTCATCAATATTTTGTAGTTTTAAGTATTCAACTTTTTCACCTATTTGGTTAGGTTTATTCATTAGTATTTTTTTATGGTATTGTAAATAGAATTCTCTTCATAATTTCCTTTATAGAGTCTTCCTTTAGCCTAAATTTTAATTTCTTTAGCAAGCTTCTTTGTTTCATTAGTTGATAAAGGGCATCCTCATTTCAGATCCTCCTATTTCACAGATCTGTAAAAAGATGAAAACATAAACCACTATTATTGTTATCACTTGCAGAAGGACCCAGAGAATTCTAGGGTTTCCATGTGTTGTTGCTACACATGGGAAAGAAGCTATCATTATTTTTGTTCAAAAATTCATTTCTGTGTTATGTTCTCTTAGGCAACCATTTTTTTAATACAATGCTACATTTAAAAGATTAAAATTCCCTGTTTGTGTACCAAAAAAAATCCCAGTATAGAGATCTGCCTGAAAGAACTTCCTCGAAATCCTATTGTCCAGTAGTAAACATAATGCATAGTCTGATCATTTAACCTTTTTTAAAAACCATGTGTAAATGACTAAGAGGACATAGATATCTGGATATACATACAAGAAACAAATATATGTGCATATATTGTCCTTTATTTGTATAAATGTAATGATATAACCTACACTTTCTTCAGATTTGCTCAGGGCTTGAAACAAACATGAACTTTCTCATACATAACCAAATAAACACAGCATGGATTTATACTGAAGGGAGGCAGAATACGCGACCTCCAAATGTGCCACTTTGGTATAAAGACTATTGAGTTGAAGGCAGTTAAGCAGAAGCCTATACAAGCAAAGCTCCCAGCCGTCTCCCCATTTGCCTAAAAGTAGGGCATAAATTTTAAGAAGATGTCCTCTCCTCTATCTCTACAGGGAAGGAGAAAAGTTATTCCCTGGAGAAAACATTAGTCCCTTAGCCTAGAGAGGGCACTAGAGAAATCTACATAATGGATTTTACCAGCAAACCCTTATCTACCATTAGTTTCTGATATATTTGCCTTCTCACAATTTATTGTCCTGGAAACTCAAGGTCTTTTTCTATTATCATGTAATTCAAAATTTTGCTAAATAATATGTAAACTCAAGTTGTAACCAAGCCTTTGTATTGCTCACCTCTGGGGACCCCCAGGTGTCATAGGGAGGATACAAAGATTAATAAACCTGTTTGTTTACTCTTGTTCATCTGTCTTTTGTTATAGCGGCCTCAGCAAGAACTTAGACTCGTAAAAAGAAAATTATTTTTCCCTCCTGATAGTGGGCAAATAATGTCTGTCATGGAATAATAAAGTGGGAAAATTAATACTGACAATTTACAAAACTATTTACAACTGAAAGAAGTTTAAACTAGTAGTGTCAAAAAACAGTGTAAGTTTGTATCATTCATAAGCCTGATGTTATGACGTCCTTAGTTTCTCCCTTCCCAGAGGAGAGAACCAGGTTTCCAAGAACAGGCACTTCTTGGGCCCCTGGGTGGCTCAGTTGGTTAATGTCTGCCTTCATCTTAGGTCATGATCTTAGGGTCCTGGGATCGAGCCCTGCATCAGGTTCCCTGCTTCTCCCTCTCCCTCTGCCTGCCCCTCCCCCGACTCATGCATGTGCTTTTTCAAATAAAATTAAAAAATAAAATCTTCAAAAAACCAAAAAACCAAATAGGCACTTCTTGAATCACATTACCTCGTGCGCTTGATCTTGGTGTCATGAGTTTGAGCCCAAAGCTGGGGTAAAGTTTACTTAAAAAAAAAAAACAAAAAAAAACAAACCAAAACTCTTAAAAAAGCTTTTGTGCAATAAAGGAAACTAACAAAACAACAAGGCAACATGCTGAATGGAAGAAGATATTCTCAAGTGATATATCTGATAAAGGGTTGATATCTAAAATATATAAAGAACTTATACAACTCAACACCAAAACCCCAAATAATCTGATTAGCAATGGGCACAAGACCCGAATAGACATTTTTCCAAAGACATACAAATGGCCAACAGACAAATGAAAAGATGAACATCACTCATCAGCAAGGAAATGCAAATCAAAGCTACAGTGAAATATCACCATACACCTGCAAGAATGGCTGCAATCAAAACACAATAAATTACAAGTGCTGTCAAGGATATGGAGAAAAAGGATCCCTGCTGCACTGTTGGTGGGAAGATCAGCACAGGCCTCTGCCCACACTATGTCTCCTGACCAGAGAGTTCCGTAGGGCTTCAGTTCTGGTGGGGGTGGTGACTGGCCTCATTTCACAAGCAGACCAGAGCACAGCTAGTTAAAACTTGACACATTTAGGACAGGAACCAGACACTGCCACCAGCAGGCAAGGAAAGCATCGGCAGATGACTGGCCTGAAGAACAGATCAGCGAGAACACAACAGCAGAACACATGCAGAACACACTGGAAATATTATTACCTGGAGCACCAGGACCTGGGAAAGACATGACCTCTTCTTATTACTTTCAGAAGTAGGAGACATGACTGGCTTTTCTAACACACAGAAGGATGCAGAGACTTAGGGAGAAAAAAAAAAAAGGAAAAAAAGAGGAATTTATCCCAAATGAAAGAACAAGATAAGGCCACAGGCATAGATCTGAGCAAAACAGAAGTAATATGCCTGATGGAGAATTTAAAGCAATGATCATAAGGATGCTCACTGAACTTGATAAAAGAATGGAAGACATCATGGGGCGCCTGGGTGGCTCAGTGGGTTAAAGCCTCTGCCTTCGGCTCAGGTCATAATCCCAGGGTCCTGGAATCGAGCCCCGCATCGGGCTCTCTGTTCGGCAGGGAGCCTGCTTCCTCCTCTCTCTCTGCCTACCTCTCTGCCTACTTGTGATCTCTGTCAAATAAATAAATAAAATCTTTAAAAAAAAATGGAAGACATCATTGAGACCCTTACCATAGAGACCAAAGAGTTAAGAATCAATCAATCACAGATGAGTTCAATCAATGAGATTAGAAACAGGCTTGATGCAATGAACAGCAGGCTGGAAGAAGCAGAGGAACAAATTAATGACCCAGAAGACAACCTAATGGAAACCAGTGAAGCTGAACAAAAGGGGGGAAAAGCATTATACAAAATGAGACTAGACTTAGGGAACTCAGTGATTCCATCAAACGTAAAAACAGTTGTATTGTAGGAGTCCTAGAAGAAGAGAGAGAAAAGAAGGCAGAAAATTTGAAGAAATAATAGCTGAAAACATCCCTAACCTGGGGAAGGAAAAAGACATCCTGATCCGGGAGGCACAGAGAACTCCCAACAAAATCAACAAAAGCAGGCCCACAGTAAGACATATTGTAATTAAATTCACAAAATATAATGATAAAGGAAGAAAACCTTTTTTTAAAAAAATTTATTTATTTATTTGACAGAGATCACAAGTAGGCAGAGAGGCAGGCAGAGAGAGAGAGGGGGAGGCAGGCTCCCTGCGGAGCAGAGAGCCCAAAGCGGGGCTCGATCCCAGGACCCTGGGATCATTACCTGAGCTGAAGGCAGAGGCTTTAACCCACTGAGCCACCCAGGCACCCCCAAAAATCTTTTTTTAATAAAGAAAAAAATCTTAAAAGTAGGAAGACGAAATAAGTGAGTAACTTACAAGGGAAAACCCATGAAGCTAGGAGATTTTTCAAACAAATTTTGCAAGCCAACAAGCAGTGCCATGACGTATTTAAAGTGCTGGATGGGAAAAATCTGCAGCTAAGAATACTATATCAGCAAGGTTATCACTGAGAATAAAAGGACAGATAAGGAGTTTCCCAGATGCAACAAAAATTAAAGGAGTTCATGATCACTAAACTAGTCCTGCAAGAAACAGTAAAGAGGACTCTCTGAGTGGAAAGGAGACCAAATGTGACAGTATAAATGTAGGAAATACTAAAGAAGTAAAAATGAATATTTCTTTTTTTAAAGGAATATTTCTATAAAAAATTAAGGCAAGGAACTCACAGAAAAAGGACATAAAAATATATACCTAAAACATGAGGAGGAGAGAAGAAAAGAACGGGTTCAAACTTAAACAGCCATCAACTTAATGAAGACTCTTAGATGCAGAAAAGGTTATATACAAACCTAATGGTAACCATATAGCAAAAACTACCAAGAAACATGCAAAGAACAGAGAAGAAAAAATCCACATAGATCACTAAGGAAAATCAGCAAGACATGAAGGAAACACAAAAAAGGATCAGAGAAAATGTCCAGAAACAAAACAAGTAATAAAAAGGCAATAAATATGTATATATCAATAATTAAATTGAATGTAAATGTACTGAATGCTCCACTCAAAAGACAAAAGGTGTCAGAATAGATAAAACAACGAGACCCATGTATATGTTGCCTGTAAGAGACTCAATTTAGAACTAAAGACACCTTTAGATTGAAAGTGAAGGCATGGAGAAATATGAGTCATACAAATGGATGTCAGAAGAAAGCCAGAGTAGCAAAGCTTATGTGGGACGAACTAGACTTTAAAACAAAGACTGCAGAGCAAGAGACAAAGAAGGGCACTATGTAATAATAAAGGGGACAGTCCAACAAGAAGATATATATAACAATTGTAAATATATAAAACAGTAATAACCATGAAGGAACTCACTGATAATACAATAATAGTAGAGGACTTTAACAACCCACTTACATCAATGGAAAGATAATGTAAACAAAATAAAAAAGGAAACGATGTCTTTGAATGACACACTGGACTAGATGGACTTAACAAATAGACTGAGAACATTCTATCCTAAAACAGCAGAATACACATTCTTTTTAAGTGCACATGGATCATTCACTAGAGTAGATCACTTATTAGGTCACAAAACAGTTCTCAACAAATACAAAAAGACTGAAAGCATACCATGTACCTTTTCTGACCACAACACTATGAAACTAGAAATCAACCCCAAAAATCTGGAAAGACCACAAACATATGGAGGTTAAACAACATGCTATTAAACAATGAATTGGTTATCCAGGAAATCAAAGAAAAAAGATTTTTAAAAATACATGGAAACAACTGAAAATGAAAACAAAACGGTCCAAAAACCATTGGGATGCAGCAAAAGCAGTCCTAAGAGGAGAGTACATAGCAATACAAGCCCTACATCAAGAAGCAAGAAAAACCTCAAATAACCTGATCACCCACATAAAGGAGCTAGAAAAGAACAACAAATGAAGCTTAAACCAGCACAAGGAAGGAAATAATAAAGATTAGAGCAGAAATAAATGATACAGAAACTAAACAAACAATAGGTCAATGAAACCAAGAGCTGGTTCTTTGAACAAAATTAATAAAATCGAGAAACCTCCAGCCAGACTTATCAGAAGAAAAAGGACCCAAATAAATAAGATGACAGATGAGAGAGGAGAAATTAACAACCAACACCACAGAAATACAACCAACTCTAAGAGAACATTATGAAAATCTGTATGACAAATTGGACAACCTAAAAGAAATGGGTAAATTCCTAAAAATATATAAATTACCAAAACTGAAACACAAAGAAATAGAAAACATAAACAGACTGATAACCAGCAAAGAAATTGAATCAGTAATCAAAAAACTCCCAAAAACAAAGGACCAGTGCCAGGTGGCTTCAGAGGCAAATCCTACCAAACATTTTTTTTTATTGTGTTATGTTAGCCACCGTACAGTACATCATTAGCTTTTGTTGTAGTGTTCCATGATCCACTGTTTGTGTATAACACCCAGTGCTCCATGCAATCCGTGCCCTCCATAATACCCATCACCAGGCTTACCCATCCCCCTACCCCCTCCCCTCTAAAACCCTCAGTTTGTTTCCCAGTGTCCATAGTCTCTCATGGTTTGTTCCCACTCTGATTTCTCCCCATTCATCTTTCCCTTTTACCAAACATTTATTTATTTACTTATTTTTATTTGACACAGATCACAAGTAGGCAGAGAGAGAGAGAGGAGGAAGCAGGCTCCCCACTGAGTAGAAAGCTCGACAGGGGGCCTGATCCCAGGACACTGGGATCATGACCTGAGCCGAAGGCAAAGGCTTTAACCCACTGAGCCACCCAGGTGCCCCTCTACCAAACATTTAAAGAAAAGTTAATACCTATTCTTCTCAAACCATTCCAAAACATAGAAAATGAAAGAAAATGTCTAAATCCATTCTATGAGACATTATGCTGATCCCAAAACCAGATAAAGATACTACCCAAAAAAAAAGAAAGAAAGAGAGAGAGAGCGCAAGAGCAAGAAGGAACACCAAGGCCAATAGCTCTGGTGACAAAAATGTAAAAATTCTCAATAAAATACCAGCACACCAAATGTAGCAGTAGATTTAAAAAAAAAAAAAACATGCACTATGATCAAGTGGGATTTATTCCTGGGTTGCAAGGGTGGTTCAATATTTGCAAATCAATCAATGTGATACATCACACCAATAAGAGAAATGACAAGAACCACGTGATCACTTCAGTAGATGCAGAAATAGCATTTCACAAAGTACAATATTCATTGATGATAAAAACCCTCAACAAAGTTTAGAGGGAACATACCTCAACATCATAAAAACCATCTATGTAAAACCCACAGCTATTATCATGCTAAATGGGGAAAAACACAGCTTTTCCTTTATGGTCAGGAATAAGACAGGGATGTCCACTCTCAACATTTTTATTCAACATAGTAAAGGAGGTCCTAGCAATGGCAATCAGACAACAAAAGAAATAAAAGGCATCCAAACTGACAAGGACAGAGTAAACCTTTTACTATTTGCAGATGTCCTGGTACTATATACAGAAAACCCAAAGGAGTCCACCAAGAAACTGCTAGAACTTATAAATGAATTCAGTAAATTTGCAGGATACAAATCAATATATAGAAATCTTGCATGTCTATACACCGATAATGAAGCAGCAGAAAAAGCAATTAAGTGATGAATATCATTTACAACTGCACCAAAAACAATGGAAAAAGATGACTGCAAGTGACATAACTGATACAGGGTTAGGTTCCAAAATACATAAAGAACTAATAAAACTCGACACCCAGGGGCCCCTGGGTGGGTCAGTGGGTTAAGCCTCTGCCTTCAGCTCAGGTCATGATCTCAGGGTCCTGGGATCGAGCCCCGCATCAGGCTCTCTGCTCCGCAGGGAGCCTGCTTCCCCCCCCCCCCCTCTCTGCCTACTTGTGTTCTCCCTCTCTGTGAAATAAATAAAATCTTTAAAAAAAAAAAAATAAAACTCGACACGCAGAAAATGAATATTCCAATAAAAAATGGGCAGAAGACATGAATAGACATTTTTCCAAAGGAGACCCACAGAAGGCCAGCAGACACGTGAAAAGATGCTCAACGTCACTCATCATCAGGGAAATGCAAATCAATACTACAATGAGGTGTCCCCTCACACCTGTCAAAATGGCCAAAATCAACAACACAAGAAACAGGTGTTGGCAGCAATGTGGAAAAGGGGGAACCCTCTTGCACTGCTGGTAGGATGGCAGACTGATGCAGCCACTGTGGAGAATGGTAGGGAGGTTGTCCAAAAAGTTAAAAATAAAACTACCCTACGATTGATCTAACAATTGCACTACTAGTATTTACCCAAAGAATACAAAAATACTAATTCAAAGGGGTACATACACCCCAATGTTTACAGCAGCATTATCTACAAAAGCTAAAATTATGGAAACAGCCCATCATTGACTGATGAAAGGATAAAGAATAAGTCATATATAAACATGAAAGAATATTACTCAGCCATAAAACTAATGAAATCTTTCCATTTGCAAAGACATGGATGGAGCTAGAGAAGATTATGCTAAGTGAAATAAATCAAGAGAGGGATAAATACCATATAATTTCACTCATATGTAGTTTAAGAAACAAAGCAAATGAGCAATGGGGAAAAAAAGAGGGATAAACCAGGAAACAGACTCTTAACTGTAGAGAACAAACTGATGGTCACCAGAGGGGGAGGGGTGTGGGGGACAGGGGAAATAGGGGAAGGGGATTAAGGAGGGCACTTGCTGTGGGTAACACAAGGTATTGTATGGAGATGCTGAATCATTGTATTGTACACCTCAAACTTCAAAACTTAAGAAGAGATTAAGAGTACACTTATCTTGATGACCACTGAGTAATGTATAAAATTGCTGAATCATTATAGTGTATCCGGAAACTAACAGAACAGTGTATGTTAATTATACTTCAGTTTAAAAGAAAAAGGAATGCACACACTGCATGAACCCCAGGGCAGCACAATTGGCCTGTTGTCCACCTCTAATGTCACTGAGTCTCCTACCTCCATTCCACTCTTACAGAGGACCTGCACAAGCTCGGTACCCCACGCCATCACTGGTGACATGGGGCTCCTCCTAGCCTTGGCTCTGGCTCTGATTCTCAGCCCTTTTATATACCCATTTCCCTGCTTTTTGAGCAGAAGTGGAGGGGAATTTCCAGGGCAGCAGGGAAAGAACAAAACTGGAACCTTGTGAGGTTTTTCCTGGCCAGACTTGCAATTTTCCATTTCAGGTCAACACAGAGAATCTCAAAAAACCCAGGTATCTTCTGAAAAGATGAAGAAAATTGATAAACCTTTAGCCAGACCTATAAAGAACGAAAGACCACTCAAGTAAATAAAATCGGAAATAAAAGAAGTTACAAGCGACAGCACAGAAACAGAAAGGATTAGGAGACTACTACTCAAAATTCTATGCCAACAAGTTGGACAACCTAGATGAAATGGATAAATTCTTAGAAACACACAATCTTCCAATACTGAATCAAGCACAAACAAAATTACCAATTACTGCCAACCAAAATGAATCAGTAATCTGAAAACTTCCAACTACTAATTATGTTGATTTGGTCATCAAAATGCTCCCAACACACAACAGTCCAGGAACAGATGGCTTCACAGGTGAATTTTACGAAATATTTAAGAAGAGTTAAGATATATCTTTCTTAAGTTATTCCAAAAAATAAAAGAGGAAGGAGCACTTCCAATTTCATTCTACAAGGCCAGTGTTACCCTGGCTATAAAACCAGAGAAGGACACTACAAAAACAACAAAATTATAGATCACTATTCCTGATGAACTTAGATGCAAAAATCCTCAGCAGAATGTCAGCAAATCAAATTTAACGATACATTAAAGAGATCATTCATCACAATCAAGTGGGATTTATTCAAGGGATGAATGAACGGCTTAGTATCCATAAATCAATCAACATGATTCAGCACATTAAAAAAGAATAAAAATCATATTATCATCTTATTAGAAGTAGAAAAAGCATGACAATATTCAACATCCATTAATTTTTTTTAAAGTGGGAGCAGGACGAGGGGTGGAGTAAGAGAATCCTCTTTCTTTTTAAAGTGTGTGGGGTTTTTTTTTTTTAAGATTTGATTTATTTATTTGACAGAGAGAGATCACAAGTAGGCAGAGAAGCAGGCAGAGAGAGAGGAAACAGGCTCCCTGCTGAGCAGAGAGCCAGATGCGGGGCTCGATCCCAGGACCCTGAGATCATGACCTGAGCCGAATGCAGAGGCTTAAGTCACTGAGCCACCCAGGCACCCCGGAATCCTCTTTTTAAAAAAGATTTTATTTCAGAGAGAGAGAAAGAGAGCAAGTTTTGGTGGAGGGGGAAGGAAGAGAGGGAGAGGGACAAGCAGACTCCACACCATGGAGCCTGTTGCAGGGCTTGATCTCAGGACTCTGAGATCATGACCAGAGCTGAAATTAAAAGATGGATGTCGGGGCACCTGGGTGGCTCGGTCAGTTAAGCGTCTGCCTTCAGCCCGGGTCATGATCCTGGAGTCCTGGCATCAAGCCGCAAATCAGGCTCCCTGGTCAATGGGGTGTCTTCTTCTGCCTCTAACTTGCCCCTCCCCCTGCTTGTGCTCTGTCTCAATTAAATAAAACCTTAAAAAAGAAAAAGAGACCCTTAACTGATTGAGACACCCAGGCATCCCTCAACACCCATTTCTGATAAAGAACTCAACAAAGTGGGTGTAGAGGGACCATACCTCAACATAATAAAAGCTATTTATTACCCACAACTACCATCATACTCAATGGTAAAAAGCTGAAAGATTGAGAACAAGACAAGGATGCCCAACCTCACCACTTTTATTCAACATGGGACTGGAAGTCCTAGCCACAGCATTCAGACAAGAAAAATGAAAGGCACCCAAACTGGTAAGGTAGAAAGAAAACGTTTTCATTTGCAGATGACATGACACTACATATAGGAGGCCCTAAACTCTCCACCAAAAAATATTAGTATTAATTCAGTAATGCTGCAGGATACAAAAATCAATATACAGAACACTGTTGTGTTTCTATATGCTAACAATGAACTAGTGGAATGAAAAATTAAGAAAACAACCCCATTTACAATTGCATCAAAAAAATAAAATGCCTAGGAATGAATTTATCCACAGAGGGAGAGATTTGTACTGTGAAATCTGTAAGACGCATAAAAGAAATTAATGATGACACAAATAAATGGAATAATATACCATGCTCATGGGTTAGAAAATCTTTGTTAAAATGCTCACATTGCACAAAGCAATGCAAAGATTTAATGTAATCCCTATCACAATACTAACTGTACCTTTTACAGAAATAGAACAAATAATCCTAAAACTTGTATGGAAAGATAAAGATCCTAAATAGCCAAAGCAATCTTCAGAAAGCACAGAGCTGGAAGAAACACAACCCCAGATTTCAAACTATACTACAAAGTTATCATAATGAAAACAGTATAGTACTTGCCCAAAAATAGACAAATAGATCAATAAAACAGAACAGATAGCCCAGAAGTAAACTTATGGTCAATTAATCCATGACAATAAGGCAAGAATATACAGTGAGGAAAAAGCAGACTTTGATAAATGGTGCTGGGAAAACTGGACAGCTACATACAAAGCATGAAACTAGACTGTCATATACCATACACAAAAATAAACTCAAAATGGATTAAAGGCCTAAATGTAAAACTGAAACCATAAAAACTCCTAGATGAAAACATGGACTGTAAACTCTTGGACATTGGCCTTTGCCATAGTTTTCCAGATCTGTCTCGCCAGGCAAGGGAAACAAAAGGAACAATAAACAATTGGTACTACATCAAACCAAAAAGCTTTTGCACAGCAAAAGTGATCATCAACAAAACAAAAAGACAACCTACTAAATGGGAGAAGATATTTGCAATGATATATCCAATAAGGGTGTAATATCCAAAATATATACAGAACTCATACAACTCAATAGCAAAAAACTAATCCAACTGAAAAATGGGGTAGAAGACCTGAATACACTTCTTTCTAAGAAGACATACAAATGTCCAATAGGCACATGTGAAAAGATACACATCACTCATCATCAAGGAAATGTAAATCAAAACCACAATAAGATATTACTCCTCACCAGTCAGAATGGAGAGTATCAAAAAGACAAGAAATAACCAGTATTGGTGAGGATGTAGAGAAAAGGGCACCCCTGTGTACTGTTGGTGGAAATGCGATGTCATGCAGCCACTATGGAAAACAGTATGGTGGGTCTTCAAAACATTAAAAACACAAATACCCACATGACTCAACAATTCCACTTCTGGGTATTTACCCACAGAAAATGAAAACACTACTTCAAAAAGATGTTCAGTGCCACATTATTTACAACAGTCAACATCTGGAAGCAATCTCAGCATGCACTGATAGATGAGTGAATAAATAATATGTGGGCTATTACTATTATTAAAAAAACGAAATGTTACCATACACAACAACATGGATGGGTATTGCAAAGTGAAATAAGTCCAACAAAGACAAAAACTGTATCACTTCATTTCCTTGTAGAATCTTAATAAACCAAAAAATGTAAATAGACTCATAGTGAACAAACTAGTGGTTCCCAGAAGGGAGAGCTTGCAGGGCACAGGCCAAATAGTGATGGGGGAAATAAGAGATACTAACTTCCAGTTATGAAATAAGTCACAAGGATGACATGTGCTACATAGGGAATATATAGTACATAAAGTTTTAGTAAGTTTGTATGGTGACAGATGGTAACTACACTTAACACGGTGAGCATTTCATAAAGTATATAATTGTTGAACTGCTATGTTGTACACTGGAAACCAATTTGTCGACCATACTGCAATTTAAGATGAAAAAAAAAAAAGAAAGAAACAGAAAACCCTCCAAAGCTGTCTTCAACGGGGGCGGGGAGCCCATTGGGGAACAGGGGAACAACAGGGGAAGCTCTGCTAGATGTCCCCACCTTCTGGACAGTGGAAAGTGAAAAGCACTTCCGCTTCCGCCCCAGGTAGAATTACAAGACACAGCCTGCAGCCATGAATCTCCACTGTCCCACCCGGGATTCCTCCTTGTTTCTCTCGTCCTTCACTTTAGCTAATCATGGATATTTCACTCGTGCAGAGCTCCAAGTTCATGCTTGTTTCCCCTTTCCCTATTCCACGGCCAGACACATTTCGTGAGTATTCATTGTGTGAAGTAACGGAGGTCCATGGAGATTAAGTGGCTTTGCCAAAGTGAACCAGAGTGCCACAAGGATGGACTCACACACAGGGCTCCTGGGGTGCATATCCATTACTCTTTAGGGGAGGATAAATACCTTTTTACTGTATGCTTAATTCTCCACTGGGACTCTAGTAACAAAAGACAGATGAGCGAGAGAAAAGAAATCAGATTTATTTAATAATTTAAATGACTTGGGTGTTGTCATGAGAAAATGAGAACCTTAAGAATGATTAAAGCACAGTGTTTTTATGCTATGTCTGATGAAAAGCGGAAAGTCACAGAAAGTTATCATAGGACACAGTATAATTAAGTGTAGTATAATGGGGGAAACAGCAATTCCTGTTCATATTCAGGTTCCTCTCTGTGTCCCTTCTAATTCAGAGAGAAGAATGCTCCTTTCCTCCAGGTATGGAGGGCACCTCTCATATAAGGGTTTCAGCAAAAGGTCAGAAAGTCCTTTGTGCATATGCAATTTCTCAAATTCCTTCAGCTTAAGAAATTCAGGGGGCACCTGGGTGGCTCAGTGGATTAAAGCCTCTGCCTTCAGTTCGGGTCATGATCCCAGGGTCCTGGGATCGAGCCCCGCATCGGGCTCTCTGCTCAGCGGGGAGCCTGCTTCCCCATTCTCTCTCTGCCTGCCTCTCTGCCTACCTGTGATCTCTGTCAAATAAATAAATAAAATCTTAAAAAAAAAAAAAGAAATTCAGTATGCCAAGGGTAGTGTGTCTTGAAACACTAATAAATGTAAGTTTATAAACACCAATAAATATAAGAAAAGATGCTCAATATTTTTAGTCATTAGGGAAATAGAAGTTAAAAGTACATGGAGATACTACTTCATTTCTACTAGGATGCCTATAATAAAATTAAATAGACATGTTTTCACGTGACATTAGGGAATAACTAATATTTGTAAGATGCAGTGATGGTATTTTTTAAAAAAATATTTTGTTTATTTGATGGAGAGAGAAACAGCAAGAGAGGGAACACAAGCAGGGGAAGTGGGAGAGGGAGAAGCAGGCTTCCCGCTGTGCAGTGAGCCTGATTGGGGCTCGATCCCAGGACCCTGGGATCATGACCTGAGCCAAAGGTAGATGCTTAATGACTGAGCCATCCAGGTGCCCCCAATCATGGTATTTTTTAAAGCGTTTTGTGTTAGAGTGTATGATACATTAGATTATATGGAGTATATATAATTTAGCACTTTTGGGTGATATCAATATGCTTTGAAATAATATAGTAAAAACCATCAGAAACAGAAAAATGGGGATTATTTTTGAAGCTGCTTTCTTGGTGGTGAAGATATTCAGAATATGCACCCCAAAATATGCCTGTTCAGCATATGGATTATTTTGAGCTAAAGACAATCAGAAACTATTAGGCACAAGAGAAACTCTACCTCTTCTAAAAGAAATTTACATTTTAAAAGGGAATTTCCATTAATAAAAATATCTGTGCTAAGAGCATTGCTCCTAGAGAACTGTGAAACTCCCCTTCCTCTCTGTACATAATTAAAATTGTTTTACTCTTCTTATTCTTTTTTTAAAAAGATTTTATTTATTTATTTGACAGATCACAAGTAGGCAGAAAGGCAGGCAGAGAGAGAGAGGAGGAAGCAGGCTCCCTGCTGAGCAAAGAGCCCGATGCGGGGCTCGATCCCAGGACGCTGGGATCATGACCTGAGCCGAAGGCAGAGGCTTTAACCCACTGAGCCACCCAGGCACCCCTACTCTTCTTATTCTTAATCCAATTTGAGTTTTAAGCCAGTCACAGAAAATACAAGGGTAGAAGAAAGTGTTTTTACAGTGGGTAAAGGGAATTTTTGTTATGTTCTGTTTGTGTTAAATATCCATATTAATGAGTAAACAATAATTACAAGAACTATGCCAACCGAAACTGGTAAAATCAAGCCAGTATCTGCTGACCTGCCAAATTTCTGCTGAAAGGTCAGATGATAGCTTTATGGAAGTTCCTTGGTCTGTAGCTAGGTGTATTCTCTTGCTGCTTTTAAGATTCTTTATCTTTAAATTTTCACATTTTAATTATTATATCTTGTTGAGTACCACTTTGGATTCATCATATTAGGGGCCTCTGTGCTTCCTGCACCTGTTTCTGTCCCAGGTTAAGGAAGTTTTAAGCTATTATTTCTTCAAATATGTTTCATGCTCTTTTCTCTCTTTTTTTTTCAGGAACCCCTACAAATAAAGTGAATGTTAATAATGTCCAGAGGTCTCTTTAAAAAGAAAAAATAAACAAACTATCCTTACTTTAAAAAAGAAATTTACTGTTCAACTTCGATGATTTCCACTACCGTAGCTTCCAGATTCCTGAGCTGTTCTGCATCCTTTAATCTGCTGTTAATCTTCTCTGTTGAAGTTCTCATTGAGTTCATCCATTCTTCTCTCACTTCCAGCATCTTTTTTTTTTTTTTGTTTTTTTTTTAAAGATTTTATTTATTTATTTGACAGACAGAGATCACAAGCAGGCAGAAGAGGCAGGCAGAGAGAGAGGAAGGGAAGCAGGCTCCCTGCTGAGCAGAGAACCCGATGCGGGACTCGATCCCACGACCCTGAGATCATGACCCGAGCCGAAGGCAGCTGCTTAACCCACTGAGCCACCCAGGCGCCCTCACTTCCAGCATCTTTATAACCATTACTTTGAACTCATTATCAGGTAGATTGCTTATCTCCACTTTGTTTAGTTCTTTTTCTGAGGTTTTGTCTTGTTCTTTCATTTAGAACATGTTCCTCTGTGCCCTTTTTTGCCTGACTCTCTCATGTGTTTGTTTTTTGTTTGTTTAAGTAATCTCTACCTCCAGTGTGGGGCTCGAATTGACAACCCTGAGATCAAGTCACATGTTCCACTGACGGAGCCAGCCAGGGGCCCCTCTCCTGTTTGTTTATGTGTATTAGGCAGATTGACTATGTCTCCTGGCTTCAAGGAGTGGTCTTATGTAGAACGCATCCTGTGGGGGCCAAAAGCACAATCTTCCCTGTGCACCAGAACCAGATGTCCCGGGGGTGTCCCACGTGGGCTGAATGCACCTATTTGCTGTGGCCATGACTGCTAGGGGTGTCCTGGGCCATGAGGCCCATCTATGCCAGTCATGGACACACTGGTGGTGAGTGCTGCCCCCCACTGTCCCGGGATAGGAGGTGTTTCGGAGGGCTGTCAGTCCCAGGCAAGGCTGCCCACCAGATGCGTCAGAGTGGCAGCTGCGTGGAGGGGGCTGCTCTCCTAGCCATGGTTACTGATGAGTTTGATGGGGCAGGAGCTGCTTTGGAGGTGCTGCTTTGGGGCAGGGTGTGCAGTTCCAACAAGGGAGATGGAGAGTGGTGCCCACCCATTTCGGGCCAGCTAGGCAGGGAGGCAAAAACAATGGCACCCACCAATGCTCCCATTCTTGGCGAAAGTACCTACAGATCCCTGTCCCTTCCACAAATACCCTCAAAGTTGTCAGTAAATCTCCTTCACATGTGGCCCAGGCACTTTTCAAAGTGCTGTCTCCCTGCTGGGTCTCGGAGCAAGTGAGTTTGTGCATGGGCCTTACTTTTAAAAAGCAGAGTCACGTCTTCCCACCAACTGGTGGCGCACCCAGAGTGAAGTCCCACCCCTGGAGTTAAGCACAGCTGATTTCAAGGACCAGTATTACGGAGTCTCATCTTTTTGTTCCAGGTCCCCAGGGTGTGTGTGTGGGGGGGTGCCTGATGTGGACCTTGAAACTCTTGCTCTTCAGGGAGGACATGTGCACGAGTGATTTCCCTCTCAGTGCCCCTCCCACCCTTCCTGACGTGGCTGCTTCTTTGTATCTTTAGCTGTGATTAGTTCTGCTCCTGCTCAGATGGTTCTCTGAGATGCCCTGTATGTAGTTGTAGCCTTGTGTATCCACGGGAAGAGGAAAGTGCTGGATCGTCTTACGCTGACATCTTGATCAAGATTCCCAACCAAAATGGATGAAGAAATCATGGTTTGACTACTTATCTGAGGACTATGAGAGAAAATACAAAAACCAAGAGTTGTAATTGCTTCTGTCTTTAATTCTGACTGGAGAAAGGTGATATTTGTTTAACACACTGAGGAAATATTCAAAATCTTAACTGAAGTGAATGGAATCTATTTTGAATGGGCTTTTGTGGGAGAATGCAATTATGTGGTAGGAGACCCTGAAAGGTGCCCACTATGCAATTAACAGGGTCAAGTCTGCAACGGCAGGAACTTTACAGCTGATAGCCAAAGCTGAATCATTTGCTGATCTAATGTGTGCCAGATGCTACTTTTAAGAATGGAAACGCAGGCATTAAAGAGAAAAAAAACTGTCTCTGCTCACATGGGGCTCACATTCTAGTGGAGGAGCATGAAAAGATAAGTTCATTGAGACGCATGTCTATATCATGATGGATAGTGATCCAGCCTATGCACCAAGCCAAGGCAGGGGGTGTTAGGGCTTGGGGAGGCCGTGGGAATTTGCACCTTCCCGTAGATGGGACAGCAAAGGCCTCATTGAGGTGACATAAGGGGTGAAGGGGGTAGGGGGAGAGCCCTGGGGATGAAAGCTGCAACAGGAGGGAATATCCCGTAGCTCTTACTCTGTTAGATCTTTTCGCCCCTGATCATGTATGCTTCTATAAATTGGGTCTTTCTTGAAAATGCGTATAAATTGTTCCTTGCTTAACATCTCACGTGACTCAATTCAGTTTTATTTTTTTTAAGCTTTTATTTCTTTGTCAGAGAGAAAGCGCACAAGCAGGGGAAGCGGCAGGCAGAGGGAGAAGCAGGCTCCCCGCTGAGCAGGGAGCCTGACGTGGGACTCGATCTCAGGACCCTGGGATCATGACCTGAGCCAAGGGAGATGCTTAACCGACTGAGCCACCCAGGCGTCCCTCAGTCCAGTTTTATATTGGAAAATAGCTGTTCACAGCTATTTGTGTGACAGTGCTGTACAAAATCCAAACTGTCCCCTCCTAGTGCCAGGATATTCATCCCTCACTGGAATCATTAAATAGCGAGTTGGAACATTTCTGTATCCGTGGATATGGGGCTAACAGGATATGTATTTCATTAACCTCAAGGACAGTGGCTTAAATAAGCAGAGGGGCTTATTTGTATCTTTGGCCCCTGAATCCCAGCAAATTACAGTGGGAAGTCATGAAATGGTCACAGTGGATGACAGCACAAAAGGCTCGCAGGATATCAAGCCCAGACCATCTCTAGGTCCAGGCTTATTTCTCCCACGGGTGTGTGGTGGGTGGAAGGGTTTCTGTTATAGGGCTAGTAAAAGACTGGTGTTATTTTCATCTTTTTCATGCAGAATCTTTACTTGGAGAAGTTGATTTGCATCCGCGGCAAGGATAATCAAAAATCCTTTCTTTCCTTTTCAGGTCACAGTTTTAGAAGAAAACCGAAGAGTGTGATCTACACTGCGAGCTGTGGACCGCGCAGTTCCAGGTTAGACCAGGAGCAGACGCTGACCTCACACTTCTGATAGGTAAGTAAGTTGGCTCAGTTGTACTCCGATGCTGTGCTGTCCTTCTGCACATATGCTCCTTTGTCGAAGTCGGCCTCTCACTGACCTTCCTCTGTTCATATCTGGTTAGCACCATGTCCACGTATGCTCAGTCTCTCTAATGGTTCGTTATGATGATCGTGAGAGATCACGAGCCTGGGAGAATGGAACTATTAACCCATCTGGTAAATTCCAAACTCAAAGCCCAAAAGAGGCCATGATTCGACCAGAGCTGATTTCATGCACCTGATAGGTGTGGAATGTAAATCGTACCTTGTTTTATCCCCTTGATTTTTACAAGCGTGACTTCCTGAAAAATGATTTAATCCAGTTTATCCTGATGCCATGGACATCTTGGAGGAATCAGGTGTACATCAGACTTCAGTTAATATTATAGCTCGGTTTTTAGTGCTCAAGGTTGGACAAAGAAAGGCAGTGTTCTTTCAGTAACTTGAGGCCTTCTAAAGGTGTCAGAGTAGCCTGATAATACTTGCATTAACCCTAGAAGTAGGGAAGATTTGAGGTGATCCTGTTCTAAGAACCTATTTAGCCAGAGCGACTCCATCTTGGTTAAAAAGCCATTTTGTTGTTTGTGCAGTAAAACTTAAACTGACCCGGCCCCTCCCTCCCCCCAGAAACTTACTTAGAAGCAAGTCTGGGAAACCAGTAAAATATGGTCGGCCAGTTCCTAATAACAGAGCCCAGAATACAAGGCCAGGTGAGCGAGTTCCTGATAAGAGAGCCCAGAAGACAAGGATGAGTCAGGCCAGGTGGAGACATCCAATCAGTAAAAAGCACACATACAATCTCCCTAACCACCAAAAGAATGTAAACCCCACCTTTTGGGCACCAAACTTGAGCACCAATTCTGACCAGAGTGATAGGTTAGTTCAAACAGCTACTCTAGCTACTCTAGGGTAAATTGTAATTCAATTGGCCACCTGCGTGTGACCTAACATGACTATGCAATGTTACAATCTTATTGGCCGCCTATGTATGGCCAGGCTTGTGCCCTATGGAAGTTAGTCTGTGAGGCTGGGAGGGGTCGCTCTCTTCGGAGGCGGCCCTGACCGGTCAGTCAGTCGATTCTTGAGCCTGTAAGCTGGGGGTGGTCGCTCTCTTCGGAGACGGCCCTGGCTGATCAGTTTGACTTCTAATGCTTGGCATAGAATAAAGCTTTGCATAACTTTAACTTTGTTTCAGTCTCGTTCCCCTGGCCAATCAGTCTGACTTCTAATACTTGGCATAAAATAAAGCTTTAAATAACTTTCACTTTGTCTCAGTCTCGTTTCGTTTAATAACAGACCTAACACTGTTTGTCTCCCTGGACTGCTGAGGAAAAGAGCTTCTGTCATCTTCTATGGGATCAAAAGGATGAAGTTGAAACTTCCCCTGTGAAATGTAGTCTGCTGGAGCATGAACTCGCTTGTCATTTCTTTCTAAGACGAAAGCTACCCTTGTGAATGCCAATTCTATGTTCTTCTTTTGGTCTGTGACACAAGGCAGGCTCACAGTAATAGCGAAAGATGAGTAGCTTATGATGATGATATATTCTGTGATTTTAACAGTAACACACATGTAGGTGATTTAGAATGTTATACAAGTTTTTAAAAGATTGATTTATTTGAGAGAGTGAGTGAGCAAGAGAGCACAAGGAGGGGGAAGGGGCAGGAGGAGAAGCAGAATCCCCGCTGAGCAGGGAGCCTGATGCAGGGCTCCATCCCAGGACCCCGGGATCACAACCTCAGCCAAAGGCAGACGCTTAACCCACTGAGTCGCCCAGGTGCCCCTCGTTCTACAAGTCAGATGAAGGAGTCCTAAGAGACTGTTTTCTAATGGTGTTACAGGTTTGTCACCTCCTACGGACCATACCCTGGGCAGTCTCTCCTACTGACATGGTGAGCGGTCAGGGTTCCGCAGACACCGGCTTCGTGTACCGTGTGTCAGTTCCTAAGCTCTGTGAACCTGCAGCTGGAGCAGGGAGAGAGGAGAGCACGTGGGGAGAGGGGGGAGGCAGGACCCAAATCCCCCTGTGAGCTCCTCAACCTGCCAGCTCTGATTTTGAACAAATCTCTTTACTTCTTTACTTTTTGATCTTCAACTAATATGTGGGGCAGTTAAATGAAGAGTTCTTAAAAATGCATGGTCATGGACCTTTCCAGGACACTGATGTATATTGTGGAAATTAATTTTTAAAAGTGGACATGTGCAGAAGTTAGCAGATACCACAGGAAGTATAAAGAAAACTGGATTTCTTTTAGAAATTTTTTTATTGTATAATTAAAATGCAGTGTTGTATTAACTTCAGGTGCACAATATAATGATTCAACAATTTTATACATTACTCTGTGTTCAGCATGATTAAGTATAGTTCACCGTATGTTACCAAACATTATTTAACTCTTACTGACTACATTCCCTCTGCTATACTTTTATTTCCATGACTTATTTATTTAGAAGTCTTCATCCCCTTTATCTTTCTCCCACTCCCCACCCAACTCCCTTCTGGCAACCACCAGTTTGTTCTCTTTACTTAAAAGTCTAGTTTTCTGGGGCGCCTGGGTGGCTCATTGAGCATGTGCCTTTGGTTCAGGTCGTGGTCCCAGAGTCCTGGGATTGAGCCCTATGTCAGGCTCCCTGCTCAGCGGGAAGCCTCTGAGAGTGGGGAAAGAGAGGGAGAAACCCTCTCCCACTCCCTCTGCTTGTGCTCCTGCTCTGTCTCTGTCAAAAAATAAAATAAAAATCTGTTTTTCTTGGGACGTCTGGGTGGCTCAGTTGGTTAAGCAGCTGCCTTCGGCTCAGGTCATGATCCCAGCGTCCTCGGATCGAGTCCCACATCGGGCTCCTTGCTCTGCAGGGAGCCTGCTTCTCCCTCTGCCTGCCATTCTGTCTGCCTTTGCTCGCTCTCTCTCCCTCTCTCTGATAAATAAATAAAATCTAAGAAAAAAAAAGTCTTTATTTTTCTTTGTTCATTTTTTTCTTAAATTATACATATGACTAAAATCATATGGTATTTGTCTTCCTCTGATTTTTAAAATAATTTTTAAGAAAGATTTTATTTATTTTATGAAGAGAGAGGAACACAAGCAGGGGGAGTGGGAGATGGAGAAGAAGGCTTCCCACTGAGCAGGGAGCCCAATGCAGGGCTCGATCCCAGGACCCCGGGATCACGACCTGAGCTGAAGTCAAATGCTTAATGACTGAGCCACCCAGGCACCCCTGTCTTTCTCTGATTTTCTTATCTCAGCATAATGTCCTCCAGGTCCATCAGTGTTGCTGCCAATGGAAAGATCCCACTTTTTAATGGCTGGGTAGTAATTCATTATATATATACACACACACAAACACATATAAACTCACACACCACATCTTTATTATTTCATCTATGGATGGACACTTGGTTTGCATCCTTATTGGGGCTGTTGTAAATAATCTTGCAATAAGCATAGTGCGTCTATCTTTTCGAATTAGCATTTTTGCTTTCTCTGGGTAAATATCCTGTAGTGGTAGTATTGGATCACATGGTATTTGTATTTTTTAATTTTGAGAATACTCCATACTGTTTTCCATAGCAGGTACACCACTTATCATTCCATCGACACTGCAACAGGGTCCTTTTTCTCCATATCCTCGACAATACTTGTTATTTCCTATGTTTTTGATCACAGGCATTCTGACAGCTGTAGGGTGATATTTCACTGTGATTTTGATTTGTATTTCTCTGATGATGAGTGATGTTCAGTATCTTTTCATGTGTCTGTTGGCTATTCGTATGTCTTCTTTGGAAAAAGTGTCTTCTCAGAGCCTCTGCCCACTCTTTAATTGGATTACTTGAGAGGGTTTTTTTTGTGTGTGTGTGTAGTTTAATTTCTTTATATATTTTAGATACTAACCCCTTATCAGATCAATCATTTGCAAATATCTTCTCCCATTCAATAGGTTGTCTTGTCATTTTGTTGATGGTTTCCCTGGTCATGCAAAAGTTTATCTGAAGTGTAATCCCAAGAGTTTATTTTTGTTTATTTTCCTTGTCTGAGGAACATTAATTTGAAGAAACTATGTTTTCACCATTTTGCCTCCTTTATCATATGTGGTCACATAAGCATGGGCTTATATCTGGGCAATTTAATACTTCCAGTAGTTTTTTGGAGGAGTCTTCATGATTTTCTATGTATATTGTTGTTTGCAACATGGTACAAAGTTAACGTGGCACTTTAACTTTCTGTCTTACCAGTATGGATGCCTACTTCTTTTTCTTGCCCAGTTGCTGCAGCTAGGACTTCCAGTACTATATTGAATAAAAGTGGCAAGAGTGGACATCCTCATTTTGTTCCTGATATTAGTGAAAAAGCTCTCAGGTTTTCTCCATTCAGTATGATGTTAGCTGTGGGTTTTTCCTATACGTTCTTTATCATATTAAAGTATGATCCCTCTAACCCCAGTTTGTTGGATTTTTCATGAAAGAATGATGAATTCTGTCAGATGCTTTTCCTGCATCTACTGAGATGATCATAGGATTTTCAGCCTTCATTCGTATCATGCTGATTGACTTGTGAGTACTGAACCATCTGTGCATGCCTGAATTAAATTCCAATTGATCATGGTTGGTGATCCTTTGAATATATCGTATGTAATTTGCTAATATTTTGTTGAGGATTTTTGCATCTATGTTCATCAGAGATATTCGCCTGTACTTTTCTTTTTTTGTGATTTTACTTATTTGGGTCCTTTCTCTTTCTTTCCTGATGAATTCTGCATAAGGGTTTGTCAATTTTGTTTACTGTTTCATAGAACCAGCTCCTGGTTTCATTGCTATTTCCTATTGATTTTTAGTCTCAATGTAATTTATTTCTGTTGTGATCATTATTATTTACTTTCTTCCACTTACCTGGGACTTTGTTCATTGTTTTTTCTAGTTCCTTTAGGTGTAGAGTTAGATTATTTGAGGTTGTTCCAGTTTCTTGAGTTAGGCCTGTATTGCTATATACTTCTTAAAACATTTATGCTTCGTCCCAAAGATTTTGGACCAGTTTTTTTTTTTTTCATTTTAATCTGTCTCCATGTTTATTTGTTTGATTTCTCTGATTGCCTCACTGACCCACTGGTTGTTTAGTATCATGTTGTTTAGTCTCCATATGTTTGTTTCTTGCAGTCTTTGTCTTTTGATTTATTTCTAGTTTCAATACCGCTGTGATCAGAAAAGAAATGCATGGTACGGTTTCAATCTTCTTAAGTTTACTGAGGACTGTTCTGTGGCCTGACACTATTCTGGAGTGTGTTCCATGTGCATTTGAAAAGAATGGGTATTCTGTTGTTTTGGATGGAATGTTCTGTATGTGTCTGTTAGGTTCATTTGGTCTAAGGTGTCATTAATAGTTATTGTTGTTTTTTTTTTTTGCCTGAATGATCTATCCATTGATGTAAGTGGAGTTAAAAGGCAACTACTATTTTTGTATTACCATCAATTTCTCTTTATGTCCATTAGTTAATATTTGCTTTATGCAGTTCAATGTTCCACTGTTGGGTGTATAGACATTTTTGACTTACATCCTCATGTTGGGTTGACCCCTTTATCATTATGTAATGCCCTTCTTTGTCTTTTATTATAGTCTTTGTTTTAAGGTACATTTTGTCTGACACAAGTATTGCTACCCAGCTTTTTTGTTTCCTGAGGAGTATTTTTCCATCCCCTGACTTTCAGTCTGTATGCATCTTTAGGTCTGAGGAGAGTCTCTTATAGGCTGTACATAGATGGGTCTGTTTTTTTTTCTTCCATTCCACCACCCTATGTGTTTTCATTGGAGTATTTAGATAATTTCATTTAAAGGTAGTTATGTACTTATTGCCATTGTGTTACCTTTTTTGGGGTTGTTTTTGTAGTTATTTGTTCCTTCTTCCCTTGTTCTGTGATTGACGGGTTCTATAGTGTTGTTTGGCCTTCGTTTTATTTTTTGAGTATCTATCATAGAATTTGGTTTCTGGTTACCATGAGGCTCCTATATGACATCGTAAATACATTGCAGTCTGTATTAATTTGATGGTCATTTAAGTTCAAACACATTCTTAAAAAAAAATAAACCAAAGAGTCTTTTATTTCCCCCCTTCTGTTCTCTTCCATTATATGTTGTCATATTTTGTATTTTTATTCAACATTTTCTTATGTCTAATGATGGCCATTTCTTTTGCACTTAAAGAAGTCCCTTTAGAAAAATAATTTTCGGTGAAAATAGATAGGGAGACAAACCATAAGAGACTCTTAACTATAGGAAACAAACAGGGTTGCTGGAGGGAGTGGGTTGGGGGATGAGATAATTGGGTAATGGGCATTAAGGAGGGCACTTGATGTAATGAGCATTATATGCAATTGATGAATCACTAAATTCTACCTTAGAAACTATTAATATGCTATATATTAATTAAATTAAATTGAAAGAAACATTTTTTAAAAAGTCCCTTTAACATCTCTTGTAAAGGGGCGCCTGGGTGGCTCAGCGGGTTAAAGCCTCTGCCTTCGGCTCAGGTCATGATCTCAGGGTCCTGGGATCGAGCCCCACATCGGGCTCTCTGCTCTGCAGGGAGCCTGCTTCCTCCTCTCTCTCTGCCTGCCTCTCTGCCTACTTGTGATCTCTGTTTGTCAAATGGATAAATAAAATCTTTAAAATAAATAAATAAATAAAAATAAAAATTAAAAAAAAAACATCTCTTGTAAAGCTGGTTTAGTGGTGTTTATCTTTGTCTGGGAAACTCCCCTTTAAATCTGAATGATTACCTTGCAATGTAGAATATTCCTGGTTGTAGGTTTTTTCCTTTTCGTACTTGAATATATCCTGCCATTGCCTGCTGGTCTGCAGTTTCTGGTGAAAAATCAGCTGACAGCATTCTGGGGTTTCTCCTATATGTAACTTATTTTTCTCGCTGCTTTAAAATTCTCCCTTTACCATTAGTTTTTGTCAATTTAAATATGTGTCATGATGTAGACCTCCTTAGGCTCATCTTGTTTAGAACTGTGATTCTTGGATTTGGATGTCTAATTCCTTCCCTAGGTTAGGGAGGTTTTCAGTTATTTCTTCAATTAAGTTTTTAACACCTTCCTCTCTTCTTGTGGGGCACCTATAATGCAAACATTTGTTTTATGTTGTCTAAGAGATCTCTTAACCTATCCTCATTTAAAAATTTGTTTTCCTTTTTGCTGTTCAACTATGTGCTTTCCATTGCCTACCTTCTAGATGGCTGATACATTCTTCTACAGCAGCTACTCTGTTGTTGATTCCTTCTAGTGTTTGTTATTGTATGCTTCAACTCTGATGGGTGCATTTTTGTATTTTCTACCCATTTTGAAAGTCTCATTTCATTCTTCCACTCTTTTCTCCAGCTCAGTGTCTTTACAATCACTACTTTAAATTCTTTTATCAGGCATATTGCTTATCTCTGCTTCATTTAGTTCTTTTTCTGAGGTTTTCCTTTTTCTTTGTTTTAGAGAATATTCCTCTGTCTCCCCATTTTGTTTGACTTTTTTTGTTTGTTTGTATGGATTAGGTGGAACAGGTACTTCTCCTAAACTTGAAGGGAATGGCCTTGTGTCTTCTGTCCCAAATGTAGACTTTGTGCCTGGTGACTTTTGCTGGCTGACTGGAGTTGTGGCGGTATATGCTAGTTGTACCTTTAAACCATAGCTTCTTACAGAAAGTAAAATAATAAGAAAAATGAAAAATAATACAATTTGAGAAAAAGGAAAAAAAAAGAATAAAAACAAAACAAGAAGAAAAATAAAAACAAGACAGGTTTAAAACAACTGTGGCTTACTTGCTGTGCCCCAGCATTACAGGGGCTGGTATGGGCTTGTGAACTATGGACTTGCTAAGGTTGCAAGCTCCCTGTCGGCCAGATCCTGTTCTGGTCTGAGGGTTTAAGGTGAAGGGGAAGAAAGTATCCCTGCAAGCTCTTCAGGCCTTTTATTTATATTTTTTAAGGTTATACTTATTTATTTGACAGAGAACAAGCAGGGGGAGAAGAGAGCTCCCTGGAGCCTGCTGCGGGGCTCGATCCCAGAACCTTGGGATCATGACCAGAGCTAAAGGCATTCACTTAACCAGCTAAACCACCCAGGCTCCTCCCTCCAGGCCTTTTTTTGTTTTGTTTTGTTTTTTTTGTTAGAGAGAGAGAGAGAGCATGAGCACAGGCAGACAGAGTGGTAGGCAGAGGCAGAGGGAGAAGCAGGCTCCCCGCAGAGCAAGGAGCCCAATGTGGGATTCGATCCCAGGATGCTGGGATCATGACCTGAGCCGAAGGCAGCCGCTTAACCAACTGAGCCACCCAGGCGTCCCTCCCTCCAGGCCTTTTAAACTATGGCTTTTTGTGTGTGTCCCAGCATGACTGGGACTGGTGAGAGCTTGTGACCCTGGGCTTGCTGATGTCACAAAATCACTGCACCAGACTTGCACATTATGGCATCTGGGCCCTGTTCCCATCTGGGTTAAGGGAGAAGGGTAGAGTGTGTTTTATGTCTCTTTAAGGTCTCCCTGAGATCCCCACTCTTCTCAAGTCCAGTGAGTATGTTTATGACGACCATTATTTGGAATTCTTCATCAGATATATTGCTTATCTCCATTTCAGAATTTAGTTTCTGCCAGGGTTCTGTCATCTTCTTTCATTTGGGGCCTATTCTTCGGTCTCCTTATTTTGTATGTACTTGTTTCTAGGTATTAAGGAGGTCAGTTGGGGCGCCTCGGTGGCTCAGTGGGTTAAGCCTCTGCCTTTGGCTCAGGTCATGATCCCAGGGTCCTGGGATCAAGCCCCAGATCTGGCTCTCTGCTCAGCAGGGAGTCTGCTTCCCTCCCCCCCCCCGCCCGCCTGCCTCTCTGCCTACTTGTGATCTCTGTCAAATAAATAAAATTTAAAAAAAAAAGAAAAGAAAAAGAAGGTCAGCTATGTCTCCTGAGCTTGAAAGTAGTGCCCTTATGGAGAAGAGGGCTTGTGATGCTCTGTAGCACAATGCCCCATGGTCACCAGAACCGGGCGCTGCATTGGTGTTTCCTATGTGGGTTGACTGTGCCCTACTGTTGTGTCTGAGCCACATTTGCTATTTGCATGCAGATTTGAATTTGCAGGTTTGAATGCTATGGATGCACCTCACAGGGTTGTCCTGTGCTGTCGAGGGGCCTGAGGCCACCACCAGCTGGTGATTTGGCAGCATCAACATTCATGCTCGCTCTCCGCACTTAAAGTCCATGTGATACAGTTGCATGCACACCAAACTGCAATGTGCTCCCCGAGCTGCCCCCGCCCCCGAGAGGCTTTCGTTGGTGGGTGTGGCCAGCAGTCAGACCGAAGTCTGCCCCCAGTCTTTCTGCTGGGGCCCGCAGTTGCACCTGACAGCAGGGCAACTCTCCCTGTGCTGCCAGCTAAAGGACTTGGCTGCTGGGACTTAAGCATGCTGGCTTGTGTGCTTATCTCTGCCCCCACCCAACCCAGGGCAGGAGTCACTTTGGGTGGCATCAGTCCTCACCACCTGGGGCTCCCTTTGGGGTGTGTCAGGGCAGCAGCCTATTTGGGAAGATGCCTGAGAAGTTGTGTTGCTCTTACAGGGTAGGTCTGCAAGGGAGCACAGGGACAGGGTTCGTGGTCCTAGCAAGACAGGTGGAGTGTTTGGGCTGGTTTGAAAGCATCCTGCTACCTAGGATGGGGTAAGGGCAGAGAAATGGTGCCTGCCAACAGTTTTGTTCCTGAAGACATCTCCTAAAGCTCCCTGTCCCTCCAGCACATGCTTTGAGATGAGCAAATAAATATCCATCACGTATACTCAGGTGCTTCTCACACTCCTGCTTTTGTGCTATGTCTTGGCCCTGTTATTTGTTAAAGGTGGCTCTTTGAGGGCGGGGACTCAGTTTCCTGTTGTCTTCTGGTTCTCCCTGAGCTAAGCCCAATAATTAAAACACACAAATTAAGACAAGTTAAGCCCCTCCTGATTTTCAAAGCCAAATGTTCTAAGGACTTGTCTTCCCAGCATGGGTCCGTCAGGCCTGGGGTGCCCAGAGCAGGTCCCATCCTCTCTTCTGTGCTTGGTGTCCCTCCCATTTGTGGTTAGTCTCATCAGGGCTTTGGTTCCCTTTGACTTTGTCTTTCATCACTCAAATCATATAGACCCCTACTTGAAACTCTGCAATAATGTCCCATTAAAATCAGAATCATAGTAACTCCCAAGCGTGGTCAGCAACAAACAAGATCTGGTTGACAGGGAGCCTGCAACCTCAGTGAGCCCACAGGCCATAAACTCACACTAGTCCCTGTAGTGCTGGGGCACAGAAAGTAAGCCAGTTGTTTTTGTCTTCGCCCTGATCACTTAACCACCTTCCTCCTTGGTTGCTTTGCCACAGATATACAGGTTTGGGGCTTTTTTCTTAACACAAACTGCTCTATTTTAAATGTACAATCAATAAATATTGACATTGCACCTGAGAAATGATCACCACCATCAAAATAAGGAACACATCCATCACATCTGGAAGTTCCCTCAGTATAATATACATAGTAATGAAAACTGCAGTTACTCCAAAGCGAATCTCTAGTTATTTGTTTCATCCTAACTAGCAATTTATTAAGGCAATTTCATATGTATTTTTAAAACATGCACCTGTTGTATTTGCATGTACGGGTTTAGTGCTTTTTCCTCCAGATCAAATATTAAGGGTATTTTGAGTCTTAATCATCATGTCTTTGGCACATTTGCACCCATAAAAAAAAATCACAGAAGAAATTTTATAGAATTATAAAATTGCAGAAGTTTAAGCATTTGGAATCCTTTAAAGTGGTTAAGAATGTGATCAAAATATATACTGTGGATGCTAGTTATGGTCCTCGACAAGCCTAGTGTTGTATTCAGGAAATCAGCTAATTAAAGAGTATGTTAACTTATGCTTTGTGTGTGGTATAGTTCCATTTCTCTTTAATAGCAATAGACATAGAAAGGAGATGACCTATAAAATTATAAATTTCATGTTAACGTATTTACGAAAGGAAAAAGCTTTCCTCAACCTTCTTGGGGTCCCTGGCTGGGTCTGAAAATTAAACTGACAAAGACGTGTTAACACAGCTTTTTTGCAGATTTATTTAAGTTTTATAGGATACAGGAATTCTGTAAGGAATTGTAGAGTTGTATATTTTTATGCTGGGTCTGATAGGTCAGGGGCTCATGAGGTAATTGAAATAAATGGGGGGGGGGTAATTCTTGGCAGCCTTTCTAACTTAGAGATAACGATGCTTCTTGAGACCTGTTTCCGGAAAGTAAGGCAAGGGATGTGGGCGAGGTCAGAGACCAACCTGTTTCTGCCATTTTCTCAAACTTCTTCCTCTTCAAATATTCAATATGCCACAGTTCTGTATTTTGGGGTGACATGTTTTAAGGCCCATCAGTATACTGTGCTGCAATAAAACAATATCCTGCATAGCAGAATTACAGGGATGGAAGCTACCTAATGCGTGGGATCTGATGGGATCATTAGTAATCACTTTGTTTAATTTAAATCAGTTCTTGCGTGGACTAAGCAAAAGGTAAAGTAAGCAAGCAAAAACAGCAGTTGGAATTTCAGGAGTGACAAGGCTCATTAAATGTTAGATAAAATAGCTTTAATTTAATCACATCCTCTCCTTTCTCTTTTGCAAAACCTTTGAAATACTGTTTCCATTAGAGAGTACTTTATTTCTGGACCCCAAACACAACTCTGAATACTGATATTTTTCCAATAAGCTTACTATAATCTACCCGTTGCTTCCTCATCACCTCTACTATATATGGGAGAAAAACACCAGCAGGAAGGATCTGGTTAGAAGCAATGAACTTCAGAAAATCCCCACTGCCTTCCTTCAGTCTTCACTTCCTAATAACAGGAGTTTGGTGGAGAACGGTGGGGTGGCCACCTAGTTCTATACTTCATAGACTCCATTTTTTTTAAGATTTTATTTATTTGACAGAGAGATCACAAGTAGACAGAGAGGCAGGCAGAGGGGAAGGAGAAAGCAGGCTCCCCGCTGAGCAGAGAACCCGATGAGGGGCTCAATCCCAGAACCCTGAGATCATGACCTGAGCAGAAGGCAGGGGCTTAACCCACTGAACCACCCAAACGCCCCTTCTTTGAATTTTCTACTTCACTTTTGTAAAAATGATACTCCTACTTTGTAGAGGCTTGGTGAAATTGAGGGTGCCCTTTCACACCATGTTAATGTCTCAGATGAATGTCTTTGAAGAAATGCCAGCTTTTTGAGTATAATATTATTTACATTTAGATTGTCACTTGTTTCATATAAGCTGCAATTACATAAGGTGCTACCCAGAGTTCCATTCTTTTGCATTGTAGAATCCTTAAAACTTTGGTATAGTTCTTTCTTTCCTGTTGGGAAGGATGAAGGATTGAAGCACAAATCAAAACTAGTTTTCAGACTTCTGATAGGAAGGAAGATAAAGTACTAACATACTTACATACAGGAAGTTAAAATACTCTTCAAAATGGATTTTTCATGGAGATGAAATAATCACCTTTCCTACTCACTCCTTACATTACAGAGCATTACAGAAATTACTTCAGGGCTTCTAAAGAAATGTCTTCACTCTTCCAGTTACTAGAATAGATTCTAAGAGCTTGAGCATAAAATGTTTGTGGGAAGCTGTCAGTTTCATTGGTGATAAAGTATATGTCTAATGCTATAATATTCTTGTTTTAAGTAGTAGCACATTCAAAATTTCCTTTGATAATTCAGAATCCACTTAATTTGGGGCTGACATTTTCACTAGATAATCACAGTGTGACCTACTTGTACGTATCTATCTACCAAAGCTTCCTGTAAACGTGTATTTTGGCAAAAGCAGCACTAAAAATAATCAAGAGATTTCAGTACTCTCCTCACCAACATTTAGAATGTGTTGATCAGTGAAGGGCAAAACCGCAACCGGCAAAATAAAATGTGTGTGTTTCCTTGGTGGGGGGGGGGTTGGTTAGGGTTGTTTTTAAAGATTTTATTTGAGAGAAAGCAAGCATGGGGCGGGGGGAGTGGAGGAGAGGGAGAAGCAGACTCTCGCTGAGCAGAGAGCCTGACGTGGGGCTTGATCCCATGACCCTGGCATCATGACCTGAGGCGAAGGCAGACACTTAACCTACTGAGCCACCCAGGCGCCCCAAGGTTAGGGTTTTTAAAGCAAAAGTTTTGAAGCCATTTTGGATGAAATGTGACTGGTGCTGGTATAGCTACAGTTGGACTAATCTGTGCATGATTGGTTGTTATAACTAGTGCTAGGCAGAAAGTCCTTTTGGACCATTCTACCAATGCCATAGATGCCTTGACTTTTAGCTAAGGTCAGCAACAACTCTGAGAATCTGAGACAGGAGACTTAAGTCCTACTTCCTCAATGTCCTCCTGGTTCCATTTTTTTTTTTTTTTAAGTTTTTTTTTTTTTTTTTGACAGAGAGAGATCGCAAGCAGGCAGAGAGGCAGGCAGAGAGAGGAAGGGAAGCAGGCTCCCTGCTGAGCAGAGAGACCGACGCGGTACTCGATCCCAGGACCCTGAGATCATGACCTGAGCGGAAGGCAGCAGCTTAACCCACTGAGCCACCCAGGCGCCCCCTCCTGGTTCCATTTTTAAATACCCCTCTTAGCAACTCCCAATTTATTCTCTCCATTATCTTTTCCCTCTTCTGATTAAGATCTTCCTTTATGTAAGAAAGCATCAATGATCAACCTTGGCTTTGTAGTCCCACTGTGATGCCTGATTGGCCAAAAGCCTATTCCAGGTCCATAAAATCTCGGGGGTGGGGGTGGAGGGAGTCTCCTGGTTGGTAGATATTTGTCATGCCTGCTGTGCGAGTCTTAAGGCTCCGTCTGAGCAAGAAGGATGTTTAAGGAAGTGGATCCTAGGCTATGTCAACTGAAGTTTCACTTGTCATTGTTCGTGAGTGGGTCTGATGAATATTTTCAGATCTTTGAGCAACCATTATTTTGACATTTTGAGTAGAACGACAATGGGAAAGCGTAACATAATTTGGCAATAATATGTTGGCTACAAATTAAAACAACAATACAATTTGTAGACCTGTTCTAGTTAAATTCTACAATGTGATCTCATGTTAGAAGGTACCAACCTCCAGCCAGAAAAAGAAACCTCAAAGGAGACAACAGTCACTGATAATTGATGGAGAAGCCTGCAGGGGATCACTGCTATTATCTTCATAATCAGAAGGATCTTCATCAGATAATCTGTTATGGATAAGTCTCTTTTCTTCATGTGATGGGAGATCAGATGGAATCTGAGAATTGTGAGAGGGAAAATAAGGAGGCCCAAAAGGCCTTGGCCAGTAATTCTCCAGCTATTTAAATGATCAAATGACCAAAGAGTGTTGGCATATGCACAAAGATGTATACTGTGGGGGGTGCATGGAATGCCAAGGTCTCATTTTTGTAAAGGAGAAGGGGGAGAGCATCTAGCCAGGGATCAGAGAACTTTGAAGGTCCAATGGTTTGGTTAAAAGAACATATTTCTTGTAAAAGAGTACCACTGTGGGGCGCCTGGGTGGCTCAGTGGGCTAAAGCCTCTACCTTTGGCTCAGGTCGTGATCCCGGGGTCCTGGGATCGAGCCCCACATCGGGCTCTGCTTAGCGGGGAGCCTGCTTCCTCCTCTCTCTCTCTCTGCCTGCCTCTCTGCCTACTTGTGATCTCTGTCAAATAAATAAACAAAAATCTTTAAAAAAAAAAAAAAAGAGTACCACTGAGCTGCTGAAAGATAGCATGAGGTTTGGTGCATAATGGGTTGGTACATTCAAGTAGGAATATCCAAAAGACTGACATAATGGCGATGACCAGCTGAAAAGGTTTCTGTTAGAACAAGTGGAAGATACACAATTTGTACAGTGGAAATCATAGGAAGGGAAGGAGTGGGTTTCCACCTTTTTTTTTTGGGGGGTAATCAAAGTTCTATTGACCCAGGAGGTGCTCTTTAATATAGGGGGAGTGAAGGGCACCTAGATGGCCCAGTTGGTTAAGTGTCTACCTTCAGCTCAGGTCATGATGCCAGGGGCCTGGGATTGAACCCCACCTGGGGCTCCCTGTTCAGTAGGGAGTCTACTTCTCTCTCTCCCTCTCCCTCTGTGAGTGGGCTCTCTCTAGCTGGCTCTCTGAAATAAATAAGTACAATCTTTAAAAAAAAATGTAGGGGGAAGGAGCATAAAGCATGGAGGATTTTCTTAAGGCAAGAATATCTTGACATGAAAAGTGACAGAGGGAGATGGTTTGCTATAACTAATGGAAATATTTGGGACCATGGAAAAACTGTACATAGGTAACATTATGGGATCATTATTATCAATAAAGGACCCGGGGGAGCATGGTGACAAATCTAACACAAAGGTCTCCAGAAGTACCAAGGAATTGGGACATTTGAATTATAGCATTGTTTTCCCAATCAGACATTGAAATGAAAGGGAAGAGAAATAGGCCTCACAAGAATTGGTGTGACCTATCTTATGAACATAACACTGGCCTGACCCCGCATCTTGTGAGGGCAGTCTACACAGATGTCATCTGCTTCCTTTTCCAAGAAGGGGTTAGTCTGAGGTCCAGTTAGATGTTGAAGCCTTTTTAAAATAAGAAACATGAACCGACGAGTACATGCCTTCTCCATCAGCAGCACAATGACTGGCCAATAATACCTGCTGGGGTCTCCTGTAGCCAGACTGGAGGGAATCTTTATGGTGGTCTTTTCTAATAAACAATGTCTCCAGCCTTCACCCTGTTGATGTTTGAGGTCTTTATCTCCTAGAAGTGCACTGTGAAAAGACTGTTCTACCACTCTCTCATTTCTTTGAAGAGTTTATATTGATACCTTACAAGAAGTCATCTTACCTTTAAGTAAAAGCTAGGTTCATATGTACCATGAGCTAACCTCACTGGTCTTCCAGTTATTCAAAGGGTTAGTGGATCTAAGATTCAGTCGTACCAAGGGAGGAGCTTTTGGCCATTCAAGTGGGAAAAATCCTAGTTGGGTTTTTATAATGCCACCGGCTCGTTCTAAAATGTTGGAGAATTGAGGATGGAGAGGCAATATAGAAATGTTGCATAACTGGCTAAATGTGGCAAATGGCCTGCAATATTTATCCAGTGAAATAGGTCACTCGCTCACTATGAAGTTCCAAGGGTATTCTCCAGGTGGGAACAATCTTTTCTAATAGGATTTTTCCTATTGCTGATAGTGTAGATCTGTGATAAGGGAAAGCTTCTACCCAGTGAGAAAACGTACAAACCATTACTAAAACACATTTCTATCTTTGCAATGGTGACAGCTAGATGAAATCCAATTGCCACATCTCACAAAGGGTCCAGAGGGTAAGGAAAAATGACCCCTAGAACTATGAAGGGGTTTCCAGGGTTATCTTTAGGGCAAATCTGACATTTCTCATAAATTTGAGGGGCTATTTTTTTTAAAGATTTTATTTATTTGACAGACAGAGACCACAAGTAGGCAGAGAGGGAGGCAGAGAGAGTGAGGGGGAACCAGGCTCCCTACTGAGCAGAGAGCCCAATGCGGGGCTTGATCCCAGGACCCTGGGATCACGACCTGAGCTGAAGGCAGAGGCTTTAACCCACTGAGCCACCCAGGTTCCCCTGAGCGGCTATTTTTTTTTTAAAGATTTTATTTATTTATTTGACAGAGAGAGAGATCACAAGTAGGCAGAGAGGCAGGCAGAGAGAGGGGGGAAGCAGGCTCCCCCTGAGCAGAAAGCCCGATGCAGGACTCGATCCCAGAACCCTGGGATCATGACCTGAACTGAAGGCAGAGGCTTAACCCACTGAGCCACCCAGGCGCCCCCTGAGTGGCTATTTTTAAAAATTTTTTGAGAGAGAGTGTAAGCAGCGGATTAGGGGAAGAGGGAGAGAGAATCTCCAGCGGACTCCCCACTGAGCATGGAGTTCAACGCAGGACTCGATCTCATGACCCTGAGATAATGATCTGAGCTGAAATCAAGAGTCTGATGCTCAACTGACTAAGCCATCCAGGTGCCCCTTGTGGGGCTATTTTTAGAGATGGTTTCCAAAAATATTGTTTCCCCAAAAGACCATCTTGCCAATATTTGAATGGGTAAGTTCATGAATATAATTAAGAATTTGTTCTCGGAGGCAGTCAGGGAGGACTGGTCTGCTCTTTGACCCATACCAAAGATTTCACTGAAGATCAAATCAACAGCCTTGATGAGACCATTTTTAATCCTTTCCTGAGTCAATTTCTTGGGCCTCTCTACGTGTTTCTTCAAACTTTTAGTAAAGTCAGCTGGTAAAAGTGGATTATAATTTCCAAAGGCAGCCTGTTGGGTGGCCACATTCCCTTTTGCTTCCTCCATGGTTGCCACTGAATGATCAGGAATTTTGATAATGGCTAAAGCCTTACGGTTTTGTATAGAATCCGAGCCAAGAGTTCCAAAACGTAACTGTTTTTAATCTGTTGTCACAGAGGTTAAAAATGCTCTTTGTTTCCTAAGCATATCAAAATCAGATTTAATACCAAAAGCACAGTGGCTGTTAACATAAATGTTAGTGATCTGTCCTGCCAATGTCAGGGTGGCAGCAGGGGGAGGGACTTAGGTTGAGGTAAGTAATTCAGCCTAATAATTCAGGTCATGATCTCAGGGTCCTGGGATTGAGCCCCTTGTCAGGCTCCTGGCTCAGCGGGAAGCCTGCTTCTCCCTCTCCTGCTCCCTCTGCTTGTGTACTCTTTCTCCTTCTCTCTGTCAGATAAATCAATACCTTTAAAAAAAAGATTTACTTATATCAGAGAGAGCAAGCATGAGTGGGAGGGGGGCAGAGGGGGGCGAGAATCTTAAGCAGACTTCCCGCTGAGTGCGGAGCCCAACACAGGGCTCGATCCCATGACCATCACAACTTAAGCCAAAATCAAGAGTTGGATGCCTAACCGACTGCACCATCCAGGTGCCCCAGGACAGTAGGATTTAAGGAATGACAGCATGCAGGAGTATTTGGGGGTGAGAGATTCATCTACTGGAGAATTAGTGCTGAAGGGGAACATATATCGTCAGTATGGAACCCATGACCATTTCTTCAGTGCTCTCAACTAATTTGCAGTGGCAGTTGTAAGCTCTCATGTAGGATGGCAGTCCTTGGCTGTGGAATCCAACTGTTGGCAATAGGAGCCAAGAGGCCTGTACTGGTCCCCATCTCACTGCCTTAGAATGCCATGGGCATTCCCTTCTCTTTCATGCGTGAAGAGAAAGAATGGTAGGTCATAGTTTGGGTGTCCCAGGGCTGGAGGAGTCAAGAGGCCATGCTTTATTTTTATGAGAGCTTCTTGACTTTCTTGGTCTCAAGTAAGGGGGGGTCAGGTTGGTCAGATTTGAGGAGAGAAAAGCGGTTGGGCCAGGGCTGGAACATTAGGTATCCGATTTCTGCAGTATCTAGCTAAGCCCCTAAGTCTGCACAGCTGGTATTTGGCGGTAGGCAGGACAACAGTCCCTGGGCTCTGTCTGGATCAAGGAGTAATCCCGGATTTGAAATAAGGTGTCCCAAGTATTTAACCTGGGGCAAACAAAATTGCAGTTTTTCTTTAGACACCTTTACCCATTTTTAGCCAGGGCCTTTAGAAGATGAAGGCTATCTTTGGTACAAGCCTCTTGAGAAGGAGAACAAAGGAACAGGTCATCCACATATTGTAACAGGGAAGAGCCTTCAGAGAATTCTAGATCTAAAATGTCTACTCTCGGGGCACCTGGGTGGCTCAGTCAGTTAAACATCTGCCTTTGATTCAGGCCACGATCCTGGGGGTCCTGGGATCAAGCCCCATGTCAGGCTCCCTATTTGGCAGAGAGCCTGCTTCTCTCTCTCCCCCTGAACCGCCTCCTGCGTGTGCACCGCTCTGTCAAATAAACAGAAATCTAAAAAAAAAAAAGAAAGTCAGATTTCAGCATTTGGAAAAATAAGTGGTGTAGCCCTGTGGCATAAATGTTTATGCATACTGCCCTTCCCAGATGAAGGCAAATAAGAACGGGCTTTCAGGATCACCAGGTATGCTGAAGGCACTGCAAGGTTCTAACCTGGTAAAGGTTTTGCTGTTAGGAGGAATGGTTGTGAGCAAGGTGTGAGGGCTGAGGAATAACATTATTATTGCTTGCCCCGAGGTCCTGTATAAAATTCTATCCTCTTCCATGTGGTTTATGGACAAGGAGGATGAGGGTGTTACAGGACTAGGAACAACTAATCCTTTCTGTAAACAGTCCTCAATGGTAGGTTTAATTCCTTGGATGGCCTTAGTGCATACTTTTCATCAATTTACATTTTGATGGGCAGTGCAGAATGAATGGACATGATACTGGTCATATCTCAGTAACAGAGCTAGGTGAGGTTCTAGGGCAGGAGTTTTCGAGCAAGAACGGAGACAGATATTAAGGTTTTGGGATTTTCCTGAAAATTTGGATTTCAGGGTTCCGTATTTAAAAATATTTCCCCCTTTTGTGAAAAGGAGATGTGTGCCTGATGGGCTTCAAGATAATCCTGATCTAGTGAGTGAATGGGAGCCAAAGGTGTTGGGAGAAATGGATAATGTTTCTGAATAGATCCCAGCTAGATAGAATGGGATGGGAAAAGATGGTTGGAGCTAAAACTGATAAGTAAAGCCCTAATAGAGACAGGGGATTTTTCCTCTCCTCCAAACCAATATTTTGGGGGAAACTGACGTAACTGTGGTGAGGGGGAAAGGAATAAAGCTGCTTCTGTAAGTCCTCAGAGCAGCTCTACTGTTGAGATTGGTGAAAGGAGTACTTGAAATGGAAACAGGGAAAGCTGACTAACCTTGCCTTGAGTCAGTCTTCTCAGTTTTAGGCAATCTGTTTTTAAATGTTCCAGCTTTTTATAGTAATGACAAGTACCTTTTGGAATAGCGCCACAACCCTGAAGTGGGGGTTTACTTTGGTTAGCTCTTAACTGTTGGAACTGAAGGCTCATAATCTAGGTGGCTTTCTTTTTATTAGTCTTTGAATAAGTTCAATAGTGGATTTGCAGATTAATGAGATTAGGAGTTTGCATAGTCTGCCAACTTAAATGAGTTTTCTTTATGAGGAATGGTAATAGTTCTTCAACAAAGCCATCAACAAAGATGGGATTAAAAATGGTGTAATTGGTTTGATCAATAGCAGAAAGGCCAGAGTTGTTGGCAAAGATCCTCTCTAGTTGGTTACAACAATTGAGAACAGATTCTTCAGGTTTTTGAATACACTGTTGAACTCCCCCCCCCCGCAATCTATGGATTCTGGGAAAGCCTTAGGAATAGTTTCAGAGTCTTTCTCAGTTTAAGGGCTTCTGTTCTGTCAGTGGCTCTCCATTTGGAGAAATCGTCTAGTGTTACCCCAATGGGCAAGATGCATGCAGCTCCTAGCCTGTCCTCCATCAACTAGCATTATGATTAGTTGATATAAATCAGAAAAAAAAAACAGGTTCATATTTAATCACAATGGCAAATTCCTCAGCAAATTTATGAAGATCTTCAGTGGCTTTGGGGAATTCTTTAGCCATGGTCCATAATTCAGCTTTTGACCAGGGAGGGAAGGAAGTCTAGGCAACTCCTGCTTCCCCAGGCTTAACCTTAAATGGGGCAGCAAGAAAGGGAGGGGGTAAAGGGGAGCTTTAGGTCCCGTAGGATCTGAAGAGGGGTGAGGAGGGTCTCCAGCATAGAAGCGGAGTTGAGCTAAGGATGGATATAGAGGAAAAGGAGATGGTATAGTGCATGAGTGTGAAGGAAGGAGTTTATGAGGATTTGGCCTATTTTTCTAATTTTGAAAGCCTCTTGGAAAGATCTGAATTGGAAGCTAATTGCCTGTGAGGGAAGCAAATTTCTGTTTTTCATTTTAAGGCCTCTAGATACCAATTAAAAGAAGTTTTTTACTGGCTTTGTTTTTTTGGCTTTATAGCCTTTTTCCAATTGTGCATGCAAGTGAGCTAATTTTTACTCCATCTTTAGCCAGTGGAGTTTTTTTTTTTTTTAAGGTTTTATTTATTTGAGAGAGAGAGGGAGGCAGAGCACAAGCAGGTGGAGAGGCAGAGGGAGAGGGAGAAGCAGACTCCCTGCCCAGCTGGAAGCCTGACATGGGACTCTATCCCAGGACCTGGAGATGATGGCCCGAGCTGAAGGCAGACCCTTAACCGTCTAAGCCACCAGGCACCCTGACAGTGTAGTTTTAAAAATCACCCAAGGTAATAAGAATCCAACAGGACAAAAATTTACAGTAGGAAGGACAATATTCTTTAAACATAAAACCTGCAGGAGTCCCAGAAGAGGGTTGGTCATAAAAGCCTTTCTTAGAAGCAGGATTTCCCACGAAGTAGTACTCAGAAGACTACTAAACAGGAATCTTCCACTAGGAAACATGAGGACAGAATCCTCTCCTCAAAATATGAGTGAGGATGGAAGCCAGCAAGACAGAACACCCAGCTAAAGGCCTGAACCGGAGGGAGGTTCAGGACGGAGAGGACTTAACCACCATGACCCAAAGCCACTGAAGAGATAAGTGAAATAGACGCTTATACCCACTCAAATCCACAACAGTGCTGGAGATGGTGACTGGTCACTCCTGATGCCATGTAATAACTGAAAGGAAGAACTGCAATCTGCAAAATAAAATTGGTACGTTTACTGGGGGTCTTAGGGTTTGCAATCTGGGAGACACAGAGTTAACTGAAATCAAAATTGTGCTCCAGGGCACCTGGGTGGCTCAGTCGTTAAGGTCTGCCTTTGGCTCAGGTCATGATTCCAGGGTCCGGGGATCAAGCCCTGCATCGGGCGCCTGCTTGGTGGGAAGTCTGCTTCTCCCTCTCCCACTCCTCCTACTTACGTTTCCTCTCTCTCTCTGTTAAATAAATAAAATCTTTTTTTTTTTTTAATGTGTGTTCTGGAGAGACAAAGCTAAAGGTTTTTAAGGAGGAAAGAGGGAATTTACATAAGTTGTCTTGAATGAAATGTGACTGGTTGTTAAGAGTAGTGCCAGGAAGAAAGTCCATTTATGCTCAAGTGTTTTTTAAAGATTATATTTATTTATTTATTTATTTTAGAGAGAGCATGTACCCACGTGTGAGCAGGGTGTGGGAGGATCAGAGGAAGAGAGAATCTTAAGCAGGCTCCATGACCCCAATGCAGGGTTTGATCTCATGACGCTGAGATCATGACCTGAGCCAAAATCAAGAGCCAGACACTTAACCAAAGGAACCACCAGCATGCCCCCATATATGTTCAATTTGAACACGCAGCAGACGCCTTGGCTTTTAGCTGAAGTCAGTGACAGTTCTGGGAGTTTGTGACAGAAAATATAAGTCGCACTTTTTCAGTATCCTCCTGGCTCCATTTTAAATAAACCTCTTAGCAATGTTTACTCCATTTTATTCTGTAATCAAATGGAAGAACTTACATTCTTCCAGTGACTATCTGTATTCCTTCTCTTATTCTGAGTCCTTTTAAGAGGCGATATAAAGTAGTAATAAAATAATATGAATTCATTGTAAAATCTGAGTTTAGCTTTGCCACCAATTGGTTGTGGTTTTAAGTCATTTATATTTCTTAGATCTTAGCTGCATCACTAAGGAAAGAGGATAGGATTAGTGGACTTCTAAAAGACCTCTTTCCGTTCACATAGGACTTGTATGGTTTTTAAGTTACAAGTAGATTATGTGCCTCTCCACAAATGTAGCAATAAACCATTACAGAAGGAAATTGTGGACAGTGTGTTTGTTTGGGCACTATGCTCAAAAAGCATACAGGAGGGGCGCCTGGGTGGCTCAGTGGGTTAAGCCTCTGCCTTCGGCTCAGGTCATGATCTCAGGGTCCTGGGCTTTCTGCTCAGCAGGGAGCCTGCTTCCTCCTCTGTCTCTGCCTGCCTCTCTGCCTACTTATGATCTCTCTCTCTGTCAAATAAAATCTTAAAAAGAAAAAACACACACACACACAAGGAGCTAATTTTAGGAGGGGAAATGGGAACATGGATTCAGAGAAATCTTTTTTTTTTTTTTTAAGATTTTGTTTATTCATTTGTCAGAGAGAGATAAAGAGAAGCAGGCTCCCAGCTGAGCAAGGAGCCCAATTCAGGACTTGATCCCAGGACCTTGGGATCACGACCCAAGCTGAAGGCAGATACTTAACCCACTGAGCCACCCAGGTGCCCTGGATTCAGAAAAATTTAAACTTGGATAGCAGTGAAGCTGCTGATCAAGCTCATATCTTCTCGGTGAAGCCGGAATCAATGTCACTGACCATGAATGAAGACGTTGGGGAGTGTTTGAAATTTCAACATACTAGAAAAGATTGGGATAAGCCACAGTGAGATATTTTCCAGGGTCCTGGAATTGAGTACCACATTGGGCTCCTTGCTCAGCGGAGAGCCTGCTTCTCTCTCTGCCTCTCCCCGTTTGTGCCCGCTCTGACAAATAAAATATTTACAAAATAATAATAAAATTATTTATTCTGGGGATCTAATGAACAGCATGGTGATTGTAAAGTTGCCAAGAGATCTTAAAACGTTCTCCCCACACACACACAGGTAACTGCGTAGTGGTGATGCATGTTATCTAACTCTACTGTGGTAATCATATCCTTAGATGTACATTTACCTCTGATGTACGTATATCAAATCATATGGTACACCTTAAACTTAGACCACGTTACATGTCAATTACATCTCAGTAAATCTGGGGAAAAAATTAAATAGTAATAGCCTTCCTCTCCCTGGTGAGGGGAAAACTCTTTACCAATAGAAATTTCCTTTATGAGAGAAAGCTTGTGTCATTTTTGGAACCTTTCCTATGTTGGCTGGTTCTCAACGGCCTTTAGCTTAGAACAGTCCTGTTCCAAAGAGACGTACTTTGGGGTGGTATATTCTGGAACCTGTCACCCCCATCAGATGCTCTCTCTGGCCTAGTACTGTATTTTAACCTCCCACCTTTATTCTTATAACATTTCATACAAGTGGTTTGCCTGAGCCATCTCAGAAGACATAACTATTTTATACACAGTAGCACCTCTTTTTGGATGCTAGACAATGAAGGTTGAAGTAGAAAGATTCTAATTTGCATTAATGTCCATTCATTTAAGCATTCTATCAATACAATCTCTTTTCAAGGTTATACAGTAAAGAAATTGAACTGCTTAATAGTTCTTTAAAAAAATTAATAGACTATTTCTCTGAGTAGTTTTAGGTTTATAAAGAAATGACTAGAAAGTGCAGTGTTCACAGATAATCCCTCACCTACTCCCTCTTTCTAGTTTCCTCTATTACTAACAGTTTGCATTACTGTGGTCCATTTGTTACAAGGGGTAATGAAGTCCACAGTTTACAGTGCAGTTCAACATTTGCGGTGTATTTCTTTGGATTTTCACAAATACATAAGGATATGTATCCACCATTACATTATCATATAGCAGAGTTCTACTGCCCTAAAAAAAATATTCCTGTTTCCACCAATTCATCTCATCCCCCCTGTGGAATCCCTCGTAACTACTGGTCTTTTAAAAATATTTATTTATTTGAGAGAGATTCCAAGAGTGGAGAGGGAGAAGCAGACTCCCTGCTGAGCAGGGAGCCTTATGTGGGACTCAATCTCAGGACCCTGGGATCAAAAACTTAAGCTGAAGTCAGACACCGAACTGACTGAGCCACCCAAGTGCCCCCATCTCTGTATCTTTTTGTAGCTTGATTGTTCATTTCTTTTATTCCATTTACATTCCATCGTCTGGAGGTACCACCATTCATTTATCCATTCACCTACTGAAGGACATCTTGGTTGCTTCCATGTTTTGGCAATTAGGAATAAAGGTGCTGTAAACATTTGTGTACAGGCTTCTGTGCAGACAGGTTTTCAACTCCCTAGGGTAAATACCAACAAGTACAATCGCTGGATCTTATGGTAAGAGGATGTTTACTTTTGGATGCCTGGGTGGCTCAGTCAGTTAAGCGTCTGCCTTCGGCTCAGATCATGATCCCAGGGTCCTGGGATCGAGCCCCACATCAGGCTCTCTGCTGAGGGAGAAGTCTGCTTCTCCCTCTGCCCTCCCCGAACTCATGCTCTCTCTCAAATAAAAAAATAAAACCTTTGTAAAAGGTTTTGTGTGAGAACTGTCTTCTAAAGTGGCACTGAGCATCGCCACTGGGAATGAACAGGAGTTCCTGCTGTCCCACAGCCTCACCAGCATTTGGTGTTAAGGACTTATTATGAGGATTTGCTTTCTAATTAAGTCTTAAAAGTTAAGTACAATCAATTTTCAACAGCAGAACAATAAATGTGTTCATGCTATATAAAGAAAAACTACTCTGTCCTCTCATTTTTTCGTTTTTATTTTCCAGAAGTGAGAAGTGATTTTTACCTGAAGTTAGGGGCACAGTTCATCTTGCTACCATGATGGCCACCAGCCCTGCCTCCGCAGAGAACTGTCATGAAAATAATCAGGAACTCTGAACTTCTGAGCGTCTGAGACTTCAGCAAGCAAAAAATCCTCCATTTATTTAACATGGAATATTATTTAAGGCCTTCCTGAAACTATGTGTACATTCATAGTGGTGATTAATGCAGAGAAGTGAAGAATTCAGAAACTGACTGCAAGTTCAAGATGAGCTGCAAGGAAAAAAAATTCAAAGGCCTTGGAACAGAATTCCAGCAACATCAGACCAAAGTAATGAAGCTACATAGACTTTTTGTCTTGTCACATTGAGTTCAATGGTAGAAAATAATCTAGAGGTGCCTGGGGTAGCTCAGTCATTTAACTGTCCGACTCGTGGTTTTGGCTCAGGTTGTAATGTCAGGGTGGTAGCATCAAGGCCCACAGGGCTCTGCACTCAGTGGGGAGTCTGCTGGTGGTTCTTCTCCCTTAGTTCCTGTCCGCTGCACCTCCCCCCACCCTCATGCACACTCTCTGTCTCAAAATAAATAAATCTTTTTTTAAAAAAGAAAATGATTTTGTCAGAAGGAAAATGTGACCACAAGCAGACTTACTGGCAATTACAGATTTTAGTTTCAGTAACTCTATAAATAAGGTTTTTTCAAAACAACGTATCTTTTTCAGGTGGGGAAAAAGCTCATTAAGTTGCCCTGGATATTGTGACAGAATATGTTATAGAAGCAAAACCGATGAGAGGAAATTGTCATGTTGATTTGAAAAATTAGGTCCATGGTATTTCCTTGCAAAAAGAAAAGGCAGGTTGGTATGTAAAGTTATCTATGCCAAAATATCCCATTACACTTAAAAAAATCTTTATTAAGAGATCTAAGCTTTAAAACTGATTAAATCCAAGACATTCCATCAGTCATTTAAATTTCTAGAGTTTGGTAACTCTTCTGTAAGTAGAGTTCTGATTTCAAACTACTTTTCCTAACTACATTATGGAGTTCCAACGAGGATCAAAAATGCGGAAAAATTTTTGATAAGTTGTATTGTTACTTATTATAATGTTATTGGTATTAGAAAACAGCTCAGTCCCCACTGCTCTAAGAGAGACTCTTGGTGCTCCACTCCCGTAGGATCAGCCCATGACCTTGTTTTATCTATATGTGAACCAACTAGTCTAACAGTCCAAGGATTCTCCTTTGCATAGGTTTATCATGAAATCTAGGTTTTCATTATTTTGCAGTACTATTTCACAAGGCCTTTGATAAGGAGGCCAACTCTCTCAGTATCAGAGTGCTAGCAGAACTAGTCACTGTGTAGTGTTTGAAGTGCTCATCAAATATCTATACAACTCCTTTGCAAGTACCGTGACATCACTGAATGCTGATAAATTAATATGCAGTATATAATCTATAAAAAGTCACAACTGTTTACTGCTATGCACTCTGGGCTACATATTCTATTAAAAGTATTTAAACACTGAATTATTTATAATATAGGAACATGGACTTGGATTTGGAGGTTGCTCATAAATTCCAGGACCTCTCCACTACACCCATAGGCAGATAGAGGGCCCTCCCATCACCAGCTCTCCTAGCACCACTTCTGCCCATAGGAATTGCTCCTCCTCTTCCAACTCTTTTACCTCTACTAACTTGTAATATACCCACTACCATCACCTTTGTTCAGGGATGTCCTGCTCCACAGTCATACTGTCTGCTCTAAATTATGAAATGAAGCAGAAATAAATATATAAACCTGAACTCCATGAACTGATTCTTAAAACAGCAGCAACAGATTCTCTGGAGAGTCAAATAATCAAAGGCAAAAACCATGACTAGAGGTTTTCCCACAGAGTCAAATGACCTAAGGGCACCTTCTAGGCACTGGTTGTCATTATTTGCACATTAACTGCATAGGTGTGCACAAGTATGGTATAATGTTAAAAGAATGTGACTGCTGACTCTTCCCCTTTCCTTTGTAAACTCACCACCTTATTTATCTAAAAAATTGGAAACACCATAGGGAATATGAAATTCATGTAGAAGATACAAGGGAATTAAAGTGGTATAAGGATAATTGTATTAGTTTCTTAGGGCTGCCATAACAAATTACCACAAACTGAGTGGTTTGTATCAACAAAAATTTCTCTCTCACAGTTTTTGGGGGCCAAAGTCCACAATCGAAATGTTGGTTAGGGCTATACTCCACAGAGGTTACAGGAGACCATTTTTTTTCTTGCCTTTACCTTCCAGAACTTTTGGTATCCCTTGGTTCATGGCCACATATCTCTGTTCTGTTTTCACAGTGCCTTCTCTTCCTCATGTCTATGTGTACACTTTCCTCTGCCATAAGCAGAGATGGCAAACACAAGTGATGTCTGCATATTGATCTTAACATTTTGCACCTTTGCCAAATTCATTTAGTGTGTGTATGTATTCTTGGGATACTTCATGTTATCTACAAAAAGACATTCCAGTTTGGATGGCTTTTATTTTTCTCACCTAATTTTGCTATGGCTAGAATTTGGAAGGGGCAATCGTGGGCATCCTTCTCTTCCTCATGGGAATGATTTTAGTCTTTCACCACTGAGTATGACATTGGCTATGGGGTTTTCACATATGCCCTTTATTGTGCTGCAGAAGTTCCTATTTTTGTTGTTCTCATAAAAGGGTATTTTGTCAAGGAGTTATTCTGCATCAAGAGAAATGATCAGGGGCCCCTGGGTGGCTCAGTGGGTTAGGTCTCTGCCTTCGGCTCAGGTCATGATCTCAGGGTCCTGGGATCAAGCCCTGCATCGGGCTCTCTGCTCAGCAAGGAGCCTGCTTCCCCCTCTCTCTCTGCCAGCCTCTCTGTCTACTTGTTATCTCTGTCAAATAAATAAATAAAATCTTTTTTAAAAAATTAAAAAAAAAAGATCATGTGGGTTTTCACCTCCATTCTATTTATGTGTATATTACACTGATTAATTTCCTCATGCTATCCACCCTTGCATTCCTGGGTAAAACTCACTTGTTCCTGGTATATAATCTTTAAATATGCTTGGACTATGTTTGCTAGCATTTTGCTGAAGATTTTTGTGTATAGTCAGACAATACATTGGTCTGTAGTTCTCTTGTGTTATTTCTGCCTGGCTTTGGTACCAGGGTAATGCTGGTCTCAAAGAATGACATAGGATATTAAGACAATTAATCTTGTATGTTAATGTGGCTAAGCCATGGCACCTAGATATTTCGTCCAGTACCAGTCTAAATTATGAAGTGAAGGTATTTTTAGATGAGATTAATATTTCAGTCATCAAATCAGATTACTATCTACAAGACAGGTGGGCTTTATCCAATCAGTTGAAGGTCGTACAAGGAAAATGACAGAAGTCCCACAAGGAAGATAGAATTCTACCTCCTCTCTGCTGTAACACTCCTATCTCATGGATCTCAAGCATGCCAGCCTACCATGCAGATTTTGTACTTCTCAGCCTCAACTACCACATGAGCCAATCTCATAAAATAAATCTCTCTGCCTCTCTATCTGGCTTCATTTCTCTGAAGGACACTAATACAGATGTGTTCCTGATTTATTAGAAGATTTGAGGATTAGTGCCAATTCCTCTTTAAGTGGTAAAATTTCCCAGTGATGACATCTTGTCCTGGAATGGTATGTGATAAGAGATTTTTAACTGCTTAATCAAAATATGGAACTGCTACAGGTCTATTAAGATCATCTATACCTTCTTGAGTCAGTTTTGGGTAACCTATATGTTTCTACTAATTTCACCTTATTATTTAATTGTTAGGTACAGTTGTTCATAATACAATCCAATCACCCATCTGATTTCTCTGGCATAGACAGACCACAATTTCCCCCTGCCTTACATTTTTAACTTCATTTATTTCTATTTTCTCCATTCAGTCTAAAGATCTATCAATTTAACCAATCTTTTCAAAAAACTGATGTTTAGTTTCCTTCTCCTATTCTGTATTTCCTTTATCCCTACCTTATTTCTGCTTTTGCTTTGTGTTAGTTTGCTGATATTCTGATTTTTAAGATTAGAAGTCAGCAGGTTGATTTAAGGTCCCCTCTTTTTAAAAAATACATGTTCATACAATTCACTTCTTTCAAGTGAACAATTCAATGGTTTTTAGCATATTCAGAGTTGTATACACATCAGCAAAATCAATTTTATAACATTTTCATCATGACAGAAAGGACCCCTCCATCCCAAACTCATTACCAGGTTTCCCCATTTCCCACCAGCCCAATTTTATTACCAAACGACATGGACATTTCAAGCCCTAAACACTGGCTCACAATGATGAAGGCCACTTTTCTTTGGAACTGCCTTGTAAGCTCTATCAGCCGAAGGCGTATTTTCTTCTAGGTACCACTCTCTCTGCCTATCTTACCTAATAAGCTTTAAAATAAGACCTGCACCCCTAGTCCCCTATCAATGGCATATCCTGACCCAAAGAATTCAGAGTCCTGTATCCTTAGGATCCTCCTCTACAAATCGATCCTCAACTGACCAGCAGCTCATGTGACATGTGGGGAAATGGGCACCAACTTTCTCCTCTCTGGCCCAAACAGACGCACCACATCGACTTTCTGGTGATAAGGCATTTACTCTAGGATGTGGCTGACTTATGGTTTGATAAACTGATTTCTTCTGGGTGGACACTGACATTGGAAAATGTATTCCAGTCACACACACTTGAACTCTGGTAAACAGATACTTGTACGCAGCCTCAGAGCCACTCCTGTCAAAGAAGAGGAAGAAAAGAGAAATCTAATGTCCAAAGAGAAGAGACACATGAAATAACTTCTGTTCCTACCCGCCACAGGCATCCTACCCAGGTAGTTTCTTTCTTTTCTTAGAAACTAAGAAACAAACAGGGGTGCCTGAATGGCTCAGTCAGTGAAGTGTCTGCCTTCAGTTCAGGTTATGATCCCAGGGTCCTGCGATCAGCCCCAGGTCGGACTCCCTGCTCAGCAGGGAGTCTGCTTCTCCCTCTTCCCCTGCTGCTTCCCCAGCTTGTGCTCACTCTGGCTCTCTTTAAAAAGAAAAGGACAGGTTCAAGCAGAATAGAGCGTTTACTCTGGCACAGATGTGCCAAGACTCCCTATATGCTAGAACGGCAGCCAAAAATAAAAGAATGTTATTATTCTGTGAGCACTGTGGGAACAAAAAATGGTGAAACGTAGATGGCCCTCTGTGTCTCATTGTTGTCCGTGGCATTCAGTGCTAAAACATACATGATGAAAAATGACAAGACGTTCCCGATGCAGAAAGGGAATTAGAACACAGATGGACAAATAGGGAATGGTCACCAAGCCATGTTAAGAGTTTTTGCTTTGACTGGGAGAAATTTCTACCCATGGTAGCCTCTCTAGGGCAGTTACGGAAAATAGAGGAGTTTGGAAATACATATTTCCATGTATATGTACATATTTCCACGTGTATGTACAAATAAACAAACCACTAGGGGTTTGATGGTAGAGTACATTCTCTCAAGAACAGCTTCTTAGGGACACCTGGGTGGCTCAGTGGGTTAAAGCCTCTGCCTTCGGCTCGGGTCATGTTCCCAGGGTCCTGGGATCAAGCCCCGCGTCGGGCTCTCTGCTCAGCAGGGAGCCTGCTTCCTCCTCTCTCTCTCTGCCTGCCTCTCTGCCTACCTGTGATCTCTGTCAAATAAATAAATAAAATCTTAAAAAAAAAAAAAAAAAAGAACAGCTTCTTAGAAAAGGCTGCTGAACAAATGATCCTTACTAAGGTCAAAACTGTGGAGCCACAGGGCCACCGTCCCATGGACCCCTACCCACCCACAACCATCCTGGGGGCACACAATGGCCGAATGACTGCCTGAGGCTCCTGGAGGTGAGCCTGGGCAACCCATCTCCCCTTTTCTAACCAGACCTGGACCCTGTCATTTCTTCCTGCTGCCACAATGGCCTACACATTCTAGGGCCTGCTCCTGAGCCCTTAAGCCAGATACAGTACCTGGTTGAGCACAGAAGAGAGGCAATACCTCAAGAACAGGGGATCATCCGGGTCATCACGACATCTATTGCTATAAATCAGTGTCCTTGGAAAACTAGGATTCTGCCCCAGGACATCCACATGGATCTCCATTCAATAAGAATACAGAGAAAACAGAGTCCCTTTTGCCAGGAAATGCAAGCTTAAAACTCTGAGATGTGGTGATATATGTATTCCTTGAGTGTCTCTATGTATACTCCTACTGCCAGCAAGAAACCCAAAGGAAAAAACCAGGACCGCCTTAACAGCCCAGTAGAGTCAACCCCATTTAAAGAGCATGGATGGCTTTTAACACGCCCCACCCCCACCCTTTTTCTGGAGCAACATTGCCATCAAGTGGACACTTTTTGAGCGAAGCTTGGAGATGCTGTCTGTGGCTCCCCTGAGGAAATCTTATGATAGGAAGAAGGGTGGGACTGGGGCACACAGAACATTCTGGATCAGATGCAGCAACCTGGCAACCTCCAATATGAGAGAGAACACAGGATAGAGAGAGCCCAGCTCCAGCTGCTAAGAATGCAGGGCTCAGGAGGCTGTGGGGGCGTGGCCTCAGCAGCCGCCATGTTAGGAACCCAGGCACTGAAGCTCATACTCCAGGTCATCTGGCCTGTGGATCCCCACTTTCAGTCCAAAGCAAGTTCGGCCTGTGGAGTCCTTAGGGTCTCAGGGCAACAAGGAACCTAGGACTGGTGTGTCGAGGCCAAGACACCACAGGAACAAGACAAAGGGGAGGCAACAGCCACCTTGTCAGGGCAGCATTCTACAGACAGAATAAAGAATTTCCTGATGATTTTGGTACTAGATGCAGATAAGGAAGAGTAATGCTGGAGCACCACAAGTTAGAGCTAGAGTTTTTTTGTATACTTTGGTTCCCACTAAAAAGAATCTGAGTCCCAGGCCCCATGGCATCCCAGATAGCCCTACCTGCCCCATAAGACAAAGGGTGTGGCTATGCACTAAGAAGGGGAGGGAACAGGAGCAAATGTGACCAGGATTAGTACCTTGAGGTGGACATCATGTCCCACAGTGAGGGAATCCAGGTATTCTCCTCACACAGTTCAGGAACTTTGCAGCCCAGAACACCATATTCCATGGCAACCTCCCAACATATAGGTATATGAACTGGATCCTCTTTGTGGAGACTCCTGGGTTTTCCCACGTCTGGTCTAGTGCAGCCATCGGCCTGCAGCAGGGGCAGAAAAAAAACACTTTATTTTTCTATTATCTTTTATTTATTATCATTCTTTTTCTAGAAAGAGCATGAGAGAGAGCAGGAACGGGTTGGGGGGGTAAAGAAGAGGGAGAGAATCTTATTAAGCAGGTTCTACACCCAGGAGAGCCCAACATGGGACTCGATCTCACGACCTGAGATCATGACTCAAACCAAAAATCAAGAGATGGACCCTTAACCAATTCAGCTGCTCAGGTACCCACAGAGAGTCTAAATGGGAGACATCTAGCAGCCAGACACGTAGGTGTGCAGCATCCCACTGTCACTGACAGTGGAGTCAAGAGGAAGATGAACCACCCCATAGCAAGAGACAATGGACAGGGCCTGAGGACCTAGTTCTTCAGTGATGGCCCCCGGGTTCTGGAGTAGACGGTGACACATGCAGGCCGGATGGGAGGGCAGCCTGACACTGTACCACAGGTGCCAAAGCCCCAGGTTGAAGAGAGAAGAGTAGCAAGAAAGAAAGGAGAACCTAGTGTCCAAAGAGAAAGAACAACTGAAATAGCCTATGCCTTGGCCCCCAGGAAGAATCCAACGCACTGGAAATATAAATGACAACAGGGCATTGGCTTTGTACAGATGTGCCAAGAGCAGGGGACTTCCAGGCTATGAGAACAGTCAAATACAAAAAGTATTATTACTACAGGAGCTTTAGGGGATCAGAGCAATGGAAATGGAGAATGTCCTCTGTATCTATGCACTTCATTATTGTCGAACACAAAAAAATCTCATGACAAAAATTACGTGGTCCCCACTGTCCCACTGTGGGGCAGAGGATCAAAGAGGAAGACAACTTGGGAGTGGCCATCACACAAGGGTAAGGATTTCTCCTTTGATTTGACTGCCTGAGGCTCCTGGAGGTGAGCCTGTGCAACGCACCTCCCTTCTTCTAACCAGACCTGGGCTCTGTCATTTATTCCTGCTGCCACAATGGCCTACACCCTCTTGAGCCTGTTCCTGAGCCCTTAAACTGGATGAAGATGCTGGAGGAGCACAGAAGAAGACAGGCAATACCTCAAGGACAAAAGGAGACATCAAGAACTTGTGCCACCTATTGCCTTGAACCCATGTGCTCAAAAAGCAAAGATTCTGCCCAAACACTGCCACTTGGAGGTCTATTCACAAGTATACCAAAACAACAACAAAAACCACAGGGTCCCTGTTACCAGGAAACATGCGCTTAAAACTCTTAGAGAGATGTCGAACTGGATCCACACTTGCATAGATTCCTTTGGATGTCATTACAGGTACATTCCTACTGCCAGTAGGAAGCCCAACAGGAAAAGCTACTACCTCCCAACACCCCAATAGAGCAACCCTATTTGGGGTTAGATGGCTTTGGGGCCTACATGAGCCCTTTTTCCTCGAAAGGGAGGAGCGCAGGCCCCACAGCAACCAAGAATGTCATTTCTGGAGCAACGGTGCCATCAAATGGAACCTTTTTGAACAAAGCTTGCAGGATCTGTCCCCGCTGCCACACAGAAAGGCCTGTGATGGAGGAAGGGTGGGTCTGGGGCACCCACAAGATTCTGGGCTGGACACAGGAAATGGGCATGCCTCCAGAATTGGAGAGGGAGGTGACACAGGGTGGATGGAGCTGAGCTCACCCAACAAGGAGACCAGTGTACCAGGTTGCCTACCACAGGCCTCCAGCCTCCCCACACTGCATGGGTGTGGCCTCAGCAGCCACCACGTTGAGGTAACAAAGAGCTGAGGCTCCTACTCCCAGGACATCTGGCCTGTGGAAACCTGCCTCTGATGAAGAGGCAAGCATGGTCGGTGTGGGGTCTCAGGACCATGAGAAACCCAAACCTGGAAGATCCAGGCTCAAAAACCATATAAACTGGGGAAGGGTAGGAGGTGGTTACCCTCTCTGGGGCAGCACTTCGCAGGAAAGATGAAGAATTTGATTATTTGGTACTAGACCCACACAAGGAAGAACAATTCAGATTGCAGGTTAGTGCTAGAGTTGTATTTTTTATATTCTGTATTTTGTCTCCCACTTAGAAAAGCCTGGGTGCCATGCTCAACAGTATCTGAGAAGGCCTAACTTGTCACATGTGACACAAGGTGTAGATACCCACTCAGGATATGATGGGATAGAACAGAAAATGGGACAAGTTTCACTACATCAGATTCCGGACTGGGTGGATCTAGGACTCTTTTGTGCACTAGCTATCCGAAATGTTGTAGCCCAGAAACACCCTATTTCTTGGTCTCCCTCCCAGTGTAAGGGTATATGACATAGGTCCTCTTCTTTGGGGAAGACACACATGGTCCATGCTCCGTGGGTGCAGCTATCAGCCTGCACAGAATAGCACACTAAGACCATATTTTTAAAGCTCTCCACCAAATGTGGGGCTTGAACTCACAACCCTGAAATCCAAAGTCACATGTTCCACTGACAGACCTAGCCAGGTTCCCCAAGGCCACATTGAACTGGGACCAGTCAGCATCTGTTGGGACCTGGAACCAAGGCTTGGCAAAGAAGGTTGACCCCCCCAAAGCACAAGCCCACATAAGAACACCTATACACATATTTAAGTGACGCACAAGTATGAAATGAAGGGGCAGGGAGCAGGTTTCAACACCCTACAAGGAGAATGGAAAACAAGGGGTGTGTGTGAAAGGAGAAACTGAGCCTGGAGACTTGCTTCCCTACTAAAACACAACAGGTAAGAGCAAGGCAAAGAGCACGAGCCACCCCAGAGGGTTTTCCAGAAGTGGACAATAAAGACTGTCAGGGACTAGAAAAAAAGGCTATGTGCCTGGAAGGATGTACCTGAATTCTGTCCTTGACAGTCTTTATCTGTGGTCCAACTCAACCCAATAGCTCTGAGTTTTAGGCAGTGTCTTCAAACCTCTTGGTGATTCCCCAGCGGTGGGGGCAAGCATGGGGTTGAGGCCTGGAGAACCAGGGGTGAATGGAAGCCAGGGCCATGCCTTCTCCAGATGGAAGTCTCAGGAATTTTGGGGTGAAGGTGGCTAAAAAAGGTAAAGAATGTAAATGACTGGCCATGGTGTCCTCAATTATTTGCTCCTCTCCTGCCCTCTACACTTAGAGAACTAGCTCCAGGAGCTCTGGAGAAAGGCCTGAGCCAGAATCCTTGGAGACCCCAGGAGATGGCATCTCAGCTAATAAATCTATTTCAGGCTCAGAAGAAGGTCTCCTTTAACCTGACTTCTTTGTCCTGAGGGTAGTTCTCTTCTGGACTCTGACGGGTCTCATTCTGTGTCAGATCCCTTTGTCACTGGGTAGTTAGGCTCCATATCTAATCCTGAGTACAAATGAGGTTCATCACTTAGCCGGTTTCTGTAACAGAAACATAAGTCCTAATCCACACCACTTAGTAGTCTTTGCCTTGGAGTTCGGGTGCAAAAAGAAACATCAAAAGCACTGCGAATAAAAAGGGCAAACATACTTTTGCACCGAGGAAAAGTGAATGTGCTCAAAGACTCAAAAAACACCTTCAGAGAGAAATTCCACTACAAAAGCCAGCAAAGATAAAACTGTGCCAAAGGTCCAGATGCTTGGTTGACTATGGGGAACCACAAAGAACCCATGCTATGTGATTTTGTTTAAGATTATGATGAATTTCAAGGCCCAACAAGCCTCTGGTCTTAACTACCCAAAGGCTCCCCCACCCAAGTTCAGGCAGAGCCGCCAGTCCAGGGCCCGTTCAGGGCCTTCCAGTCGGGAGTTTGCACACTTCCCGATCCGGGCCCCCTTCGCCAACAGCCCCCTCCCCCACCCCACCCCCAAACCCCAGGAGCAGGCAAGGAAACGACAAGAGAACGGGGCCGGCTGGCTCCTGCCTCCGCGTCCCAACNAACGACAAGAGAACGGGGCCGGCTGGCTCCTGCCTCCGCGTCCCAACGCCACGCTTGCTTCGGGGTTGGTCATCAAAGGACCGATGTGGAGGCGCCTCCCCAAAGGGCCAGGCACCTTGGGATCGCAGGGCCCCTTCTGTCCCGCCTGGGGCGCCCACTTCCCTCCCAGGCCGGCCGCAGCCGGGGGCTCCCGGGATCGCAGAAGAGTTCCGCTTGATGGCAGTATTGCACCACGAATGCCAAGTGGCCCTTCCCCCCAGGGCCTCTCCCTCCGCCCTTCGCCAAAGAAAAAAGGCCAAGCCCTGTCCACCCTGGCAGCAACATGGCGGCTCCCAGGTCTCCGCCGCTCTCCCCGGGGAGACCTCCCGCCTCTCGGGTTGGGTGGAGCGGGGAGCCTCGTCTCCTCTGGCTCCTCGTAGCCTGCCCAAAAGCAAGCGCGAGGCTCACGGGGCCCAGCGAGGGTCGGCGAGGCTCCCGGCCCCGGCCACGGCCACGGACCCATCCGGGGCTCCATCTTGGCCCGCGCCGCTCTGCGGGACACCCGGGGACACACGCGGTTCTGGTCCTGGGCCCGGAGCCCCGGCCACGCCCCGACGGCCGGTGCCCGGTCCTCAGTCAGGACCCTACCCCCCCACCCCACCCCACCCCACCCACTGAGAGGTCCGCCTGACCCCGAGGCCTCCGAGGGCCCAGGCACCAAGGTCGGCGGTGGCCCGCGGGCACCGGCCGTGGGGTCAACAGTGAGGTCCACCTCCCGCGGCCAGAGGACGGAGGGGTCCCGGGCACCGGGACCCTCGCCACCGCCTCTCCTGCCGGCCCAGGCTCCAACTCTGGACAGCTCCCGCCGGAGGGGAAGGCCAGGGAGGGGCAACCCCCAGGGGCGCCCCTGCGCCTCCGGGCCCGGGGCCGTTCCCAGCCCACCGGGACACCAGGCCAACGCACGACGCTGCTGCTCCTCTGTCCCGTCCATCGGCCCGCATCCCAGGGTGGACACCTCCCGGTCACATCCACTGCACCCTGACG
>NW_019154163.1:8720989-8724870 GCF_002288905.1 Enhydra lutris kenyoni | reverse complement strand
AAAAATATGAAAAAGAAAAAAATATATATATATTAGATAAACTAGTTAAAAAACGTTAAAAAAGAAAAGGGTAAAAGAAAGAATTTAGCAGCAGAAGAAAAAAATTGAAAAAAAATTAACTGCAAGACTAAAGAATCATGGGGAGAAAGACATGAGTACCGTGCTTTGCTTTCTCCTCCTCTGGAATTCCGCTGCTCTCCTTGGTATTGAACCTGCACTCCTTGGTAGGTGAACTTGGTCCTGGCTGGATTTCTTGTTGATCTTCTGGGGGAGGAGCCTGTTGTAGTGATTCTCAAGTGTCTTTGCCCTAGGCAGAATTGCACCGCCCTTACCAGGGGCCGGGCTGAGTAATCTGCTCGGGTTTGCTTTCGGGAGCTCTTGTTCCCTGAATGCTTTCTGTAGAGTTCCGGAGGACGGGAATGAAAATGGCGGCCTCCCAGTCTCCGGCCCGGAGGAGCCGAGAGCTTGGGGCCCCACTCCTCAGTGTGCCCTCAGAGAATAGCGCCCAATCACTCCCGACTCCCTGGCCTCCGGCCACACTCCGAGCTCACCGAGCCTGCAACTGGTTCAAGGTAACCCCGAGCTGAGAGCTCACTCCTCAGCTCTGTCTCTGTAGCTGGCTTCTCCATTCTAATACCTGCAAGCTCTGTGACACTCAGACACCCCCTATCCTTCTGTGACCCTGTGGGACCTGGGGTCACGTTGACCCCGCATGGGCTTCACCCCGGTTTAGCCTCTGGAACAATGTCCCTCAGCGGAACAGACTTTTAAAGTCCTGATTTTGTGCTCTGTTGCTCCTCCGCTTGCCGGGAGCCAGCCCCTCCCCCTGAGGTCTATCTTCCTGTCGCTTTGGATTCACTTCTCCGCCAGTCCTACCTTTCAGAAAGTGGTTGATTTTCTGTTTCTAGAATTGCTGTTCTTCTTCTGTTCGATCCCCTGTTGGATTTGTAGGTGTGTGCAATGTTTAGATAAGCTATCTAGCTGATCTGCTACCTGATATAGTCTCAGCCTGTTACTTCTCTGCCATCTTGACTCCTCCCCAGCTACTCTTATTTTTGACATTCATTTCCAGTGATAATTGCAATCTGCAAGTATCTTCAAATCTAAAATGTGTCTCTTTTAGGCAGCATATAGATAAGTCTTGTTTTCTTAATCCATTCTGTAACCCTATGTCTTTTGATTGGAGCATTCAGTCCATTTACATTCAAAGTATTTAATAATAGATGTGTATTTATTACCATTTTATTACTTGTTTTGTGATTATTCCTGAAGGATTTCTCTGATCTTTTCTTGTCTTTATCTCTTCCATCGTTTGCTGGTTTTCTTTGGTGATATATTTGGATAGCTTTCTCTTTATTCTTTACATAGCTATTTGTGGTTTGTGATATACGGCTTTCATTAAGCTTATATGTAACTTCTACAAACAGCAGACTATATTAGGTTGATGGTCACCTAAGTTTGAAGCCATTCTTTTTTCTTCTCTGCCCCATGTTTTAGGTATATGTTATTCTATTTTATATTTTTTTTAGTTCTTTGATTGATTCTTCATGATTCCTCATTTTTAGTGCTTTTGTGTTTCTTGCCTTCATACTATCATTTTTGGTCTCTCTTTTCCACTCAAATTGTCCTTATTATTATTTCTTGCATGGCCAGTTTCATGGATATGAACTCTTTATTTTTTGTTTGTCTGGAAACTCTATCTCTCATGTTCTGAATGATAGTCTTGCTTGTTAGAATATCCCTGGCTATAGATTTTTCCCGTTTGACACGTCGAATATATCATGACATTCCTTTCTGGCTTGGAAAGTTTCTGCTGAAAAATCTGCTGCTAGTCTTTTAGAGTTTCTGTTATATGTAACTGTCTTGTTTTGTCTTACTGCTTTTAAAACTTTTTCTTCTCATTATATTTTGCAAATTTAATTACAGTATGTCTTTTTGGTCTGCTTTTGTTGATTTCATTGGGAGTTTTCTGTGTCTCCTGGATCTGGATATCTGTCTCCTTCCCCAGATTAAGGAAGTTTTCTGGTATTATTTCTTCAAATAAATTCCTTGCTTCTCTTTTTCTCTTCTTCTGTAACTCCTATAATACTAACGTTATTACATTTTTTTTCTGGTAACCAAGGAGATTTTTTAAAAATTTTTATTTATTTATTTTTTAATTTCAGTGTTCCAGAATTCATTGTTTATGCACCACACCCAGTGCTCCATGCAATATGTGCCCTCTATAATACCCACCACCAGGTCACCCAGCCTCTCACCCCCGATACCCCCAAAACCCTCAGTTTGTTTCTCAGAGGCCACAGTCTCTCATGGTTTGTCTCCCCCTCCAATTTCTCCCAACTCCCTTCTCCTCTCCATCTCCCCATGACCTCTGTGTTATTCCTTATGATCCACAAATAAGTGAAACCATATGATAACTGACTCTCTCTGCTTGACTTATTTCACTCAGCATAATCACTTCCAGTCCCGTCCATGTTGATACAAAAGTTGGGTATTCATTCTTTCTGATGGAGGCATAATACTTCATAGTATATATGGACCATATCTTTATCCATTCATCCGTTTGAAGGACATCTTGGTTCTTTCCACAGTTTGGCGACCATGGCCATTGCTGCTATGAACATTTGGGTACAGATGGCCCTTATTTTCACTACATCTGTACCTTTAGGGTAAATACCCAATAGTACAATTGCATGGTCATAGGGAAGCTCTATTTTTATTTCTTAAGGAATCTCCACACTATTTTCCAAAGTTGCTGCACCAACTTGCATTTCCAAAGTTGCTGCACCAACTTGCATTCCCACCAACAGTGTAAGAGAGTTCCCCTTTCTCCACATCCTTTCCAATACATGTTGTTTACTGTCTTGTTAATTTTGGCCATTCTAACTGGTGTAAGGTGGTATCTCAATGTGGTTTTGATTTGAATCTCCCTGACGGCTAATGATGATGAATATTTTTTTCATGTGTCTGTTAGCCCTTTGTATGTCTTCTTTGGACAAGTGTCTGTTCAAGTCTTCTGCCCATTTTTTTTATGTGATTATCTGTTTAGTGTGTGTTGAGTTTGAGGAGTTCTTTATAGATCTTGGATATCAGCCCTTTGTCTGTACCATCATTTGCAAATATCTTCTCCCATTCCATGGGTTGCCTCTTTGTTTTGTTGATTGTTTCCTTTGCTGTGCAGAAGCTTTTTATCTTGATGAAGTCCCAAAAGTTCATTTTCGCTTTTGTTTCCTTTGCCTTTGGAGACATATCTTGAAAGAAGTTGTGGCTGATGTAGAAGAGGTTACTGCTTATGTTCTCCTCTAAGATTCTGATGGATTCCTGCCTCACATTGAGGTCTTTCATCCATTTCGAGTTTATCTTTGTGTATGGTGTAAGAGAATGACTGAGTTTCATTCTACACATAGCTGTCCAACTTTCCCAGCACTATTTATTGAAGAGACTGTCTTTTTTTTCCCAATGTATATTTTTTCCTGCTTTGTTGAAGATTATTTGACCATAGAGTTGAGGCTCCATATCTGGGCTCTCTACTCTGTTCCACTGGTCTATGTGTCTGTTTTTGTGCCAGTACCATGTTGTCTTGGTGATCACAGCTTTGTAGTAAAGCTTAAAATCAGGTGACATGATGTCCCCAGTTTTGTTTTTCTTTGTCAACATTTCCTTAGCAATTCAGGGTCTCTTCTGGTTCCATACAAATTTTAGGATTGTTTGCTCCAGCTCTTTGAAAAATGCCAGTGGAATTTTGATCAGAATGACATTGAAAGTATAGATTGCTCTGGGCAGTATAGATATTTTAACAATGTTTATTCTTCTGATCCATGAGCATGGAATGGTCTTCTATCTTTTTGTGTCTTCTTCAATTTCTTTCATGAGTGTTCTGT
>NW_019154163.1:8652910-8720909 GCF_002288905.1 Enhydra lutris kenyoni | reverse complement strand
ATGAGTGTTCTGTAGTTCCTTGAGTACAGATCCTTTACCTCTTTGGTTAGGTTTATTCCCAGGTATCTTATGGTTCTTGGTGCTACAGTAAATGGAATCAATTCTCTCATTTCCCTTTCTGTATTTTCATTGTTAGTGTATAAGAAAGTAACTGATTTCTGTACATTGATTTTGTATCCTGCCACATTACTGAATTGCTGTATGAGTTCTAGTAGTTTGGGGGCAAAGTCTTTTGCGTTTTCCATATAAAGTATCATGTCATCTGTGAAGAGAGAGAATTCATTGCCAATTTGGATACCTTTTATTTCATTTGATGGAGTCACTGAGTTCTCTCACTGCATTCTCATTTTGCATACTTCTTTTTGCTCTCTTTCGTTCAGATTAATTAATTTCCATTACTCTATCTTTAATCACTACTCCATTCCTCTGCTTCTCCCATACTGTTGTCCATTCCATCAAGAATATTTCTTATTTTGTTCATTGAGCCCTTTATCTCTGCTCTGTTATTCCTTATCTATGTGTTAATGTTCTCACTGATGTCCTCACCTATTTTCTCAATTCTGAGGAGTATGCTTATGATCACTGCTTTGAATTCTCCATCAGGCATGTTACTTATACCTGTTTCATTTAGACCTCTGAGCATGGCTTTTTCCTGGTCTTCATATGGGACAAGTTCCTCTGTCTTCTCATTTTTTATAAGTCTCTGTGTCTGTCTCCCTGGTAGGAAAATCCACTATGTCTCTTACTCTTGAGGGTAATGGCTTTATGAAGAAGAAGTCCTGTAGTACCCTCCAGTTTAGTGTCCTCTGTTCACCTGTGCCTAATGTTTCCAGGAGTGTCACCTATGTATGCTGTCTGTGCTCTTCTGTCGTGTCCTGGACATTTTATCTTTCAGGCCAATTGTCCGCAGAGCCTCTCATTGTGTGTTGTGGGCAGTGTTTGGTCTCTGGCCTGAATGTGGTTCATTTTAAGTAGGTGTGTTCTGGTCTGCTTGTGAAATGAGACCTTTCATCACTGACATTAAAACCAAAGACTTCCAAAACTCTCTGGTCAGAAGAAATGGTGTGGGTAGATATTTGGGCCAGTATTCTGGGAGAGGGGTCCTGCTACACTGACACTGAGGCAATTCTTACTGGAAGAGAAGTTCCACTGGTGTGTGGGTGCATGGGGCTTGGTGTAAGCAAGTTAGGTAGAGAGCGTCCATGATGCACTTGTTCCCACAGGTACTTCTGTGCTTATGCTGGAAGGGTGGGGGAAGATGGCACCTGCCAGTTCCTTTGTTCCAGGAGGGGGTCTCTCCATGAACACTGTCTCTCTGGAACACACTCAAAGACGAGCAGCTAACCTCTTCACTTGGTGCTCTAGGTGCTCCTCAGATCATTGTTTCCATGTTGTACATCCTTGGGCTGTTTGGCCAAACTTCTCTTGAAGAGCAGCCCAATGTCCTCTGAGTTCTCCTAGAGCCAAGCACACTGATTTTTAAAACTCCAGGCTTTAAGCTTACAGGTTGCAAGAACTCATGATATTCAAGCCCTCTCATTTTCCAAGCCAATTGCTAGGGGGATTTTTTTCCCCTGTGCACTCCCCTGTGTGCTAGTTTGTCTCTCACCTCTTTTTGAAACTGTGGCTCCCTCCATACTGCGGCAGCCATGATCCATTTCTCTCCCAAATATTGTCTCCCTACTTCCTACGTTCTTTAATGTACCTCTTCTCTACCTTTAGTTGTGGGGTTTGTACTGCCAGTCTTCTGGTTGGTTTCTGGGGTCGTTGGGATGATTTGATCATTATCTAGTTGTATTCATGGGATGAGACAAGACTAAGGTCCTCCTACTCCACCACCATTTTCCCCTCGCTCAAGTGTAAGTTCAATTGTATTAAAAACCTGCAAATTTTTTCCAGAGCTACTTTATTATTTTGTATTCCCGCCAGGAATGTATGAAAGTTTCATGTGCTTTTTACCCTCACCAGCATTTGGTATTGTCAGTTTTTGTTTTTGGTTTTATTTTTTACATTTAAGCCATTCCAATAAGTGCATAGTTATATCACATTATAGCTTTAATTTACATCTCCCTAATGGGTATTTCTAATATTGAGAATCTTTCCATGCATTTTCTTTTCAGTGAAATGTCCGTTCAAATACTTTGTCCATTGTTTTATTTTATTTGTTTTCTTATAATTAAGATTTAAGAGTATATGGTTTTCTAGTTATGATTTGATTGCTTTAATAGATATTTGTTGTATAAATATTTTTTCCCCAAAATGCAACTGTTTTTTCATTTTGTTAACAGTCTCTTTTGATAAAGTCCAATTTATCATTTTTTGGTCTGTGCTTTTGTGTTCTATCTCAGAAATTGCCTAACCCAAAGTCACAAAGATTTTCTCATAAGTTTTCCCCTTGTAGAATGTAGTTTTAAGTACAATTAATTTCCATTTAGTTTTTTCATAATGTAATGCCAAGATTTATTTATTATTCATTGCATAAGGGAATCTAATTGTTTGGATACCATTTTTTGAAAGGACTGTTCTTTCTCCATTAAATTGGCTTGTCTCTTTAGCTAACATCAACTGACTATATATGTAGATCTGTTTCTGGACTCTCTGTTATGTTCCAGTAACCTATGTATGAGTTCTCTTTGTCAATACCAATGTCTTTATTGCTGTGGCTTTATAGTAAGTCTTCAAATCAGGTGTATTTACCCTTCCTATCTTTTCTGTGATTTGTATAACTTTGTAATTCTTTTTCAAAAAAAGATTGGTGTATTCTATGTTCGCTGATTTCCATATAAATTCTAGTACAAGCTTTCTAATTTTTGTGGTGTATCATGTTGACTGGTTTGTGGATATTGAACCACCCATGCAGCCCAAGAATAAAACCCACTTGGTCGTGATGAGTAACTCTTGTAATGTGCTGTTAGATTTAATTTGTTAGCTTTTTCAATTGAGTATTTTTGCACCCAGACATTCATCAGGGATATTGGCCTGTAATTCTCCTTTTTCATGGGATCTTTGTCTGGTTTTGGAATCAAGGTCATGCTGGCCTTGTAGAATGAGTCTGGAAGTTTTCTTTCCATTTCTGTTTCTTAGACTAGTTTGAGAAGGATAGGTTTTAACTCTTCTTTAAATGTCTGGTAGAATTCCCCTGGGAAGCCACTTGGCTCGGTACTTTTGTTTCTTGGGAGATTTTTGATTACTGATTCTTTTTTTTTTTTTTTTTTTTTGCTGATTTTATGTCTGTTCAAATTTTTTATTTCTTGTGTTTCAGTTTTGGTAGTTTGTATGTTTCTAGGAATTTGTCCATTTCTTCCATATTGCCCAGTTCATTGGCATGCAATTTTTCATAATATTCTCTTATGATTATTTGTATTTCTGTGGTGTTGTGTGTTATTGCTCCTCTTTCATTCATGATTTTATTTGGGGGCCTTTCTCTTTTCTTTTTGACAAGTCTAGCCTGAGGTTTATCAATTTTGTTAATTCTTTCAAAGAACCAGCTCTTACTTCCATTGATCTGTTCTACTGGTTTTGTTTTGTTGTTATTTTACTCTTTTATTTCTGTTCTAATCTTTATATTATTTCCCTTCTTCTGCTGACTTTGGGTTTTATTTGCTGTTTCTTTTCTTCTCCTTAGGTGTAAGGTTAGTTTTGTATTTGAGACTTCTTTTGCTTCTGGAGGTAAGCCTGTATTGCAATATATTTCCCTCTTAGGTCTGTCTGTGCTGCATCCCAAAGGTTGTGGACTGGAGAATGTTCCATGTGCACTCATAAAGAATATGTATTCTGCTGCTTTAGGATGAAGTGCTCTGAATATATCTGTGAAGTCCATCTGGCCCAGTGTGTCAAAGCCACTGTGTGTGTGTGGCGTGCGTATGTGTGTGTGTGTGTGTGTGTGTGTGTGTGTGTGTGTGTGTGTTTATTTTCTGCTTAGATGATCCAACAAGAAAACGTGACAATTGTAAATATTTATGCACCCAGCATGGGAACACACAAATACATAACACAGTTAACAACAAACATAAAGTAACTAATCCATAGTAATACAGTTACAGCAGGAGACTATAATACCACACTTACATCAGGGGGCAGAGAATCCAAATAGAAAATAAATAAGGAAACATGGCTCTGAATGACACACTGGATCAGATGGACTCAACAGACATATTCAGAACACTGCATCCTAAAAGAATGCACCTTATTTTCAAGTATACATGGAACATTCTCCAAAATAGATCACACATTAGGCCACAAAAGAAGACCCAACAAACTCAAAAGACATCAGGGTTATACCATGCATTTTTTCTGACCACAGTGCTTTGAAACTAGAAATTAACCACAAGAAAAAAATCTGAAAGGACCACAAATACACGAAGGTTAAATACCATGCTACTAAACAATGACTAGGTCAATCATGAAGTCAGAGAAGAAATCAAAAAGTACCTGGAAATAAATGAAAATGAAGACACAGTGGTCTAAAACCTTTGGAATACACCAAAAGCTGTTATAAGAGGGAAGTTTTCAGCCATACAGGCCTACATCAAGAAGCAAGAAAAATCTCAAATAAACAACCTAAACTTACACATAAAGGAACTAAAAAAAGAGAACAACAAACAAAACCAAAAATCAGCAGAAGGAAGAAAACAATAAAGATTAGAACAGTAATAAATAATATGGAAACTAAAAACAAAACAATACAGTACAGTGGGTCAATGAAACCAGAGCTCTTTCTTTGAAAGGATCAACAAAATTTGTCAATTTTAGCCAGATTCACAAAAAAGGAAGTAAGACTCAAATAAACAAAACCACAGATGAAAGAGGAGAAATAACAACAGCCAACACCACAGAAATACAAACAATTATAAGAGATTATGAAAACCTATATGCCAGGTGCATTCGGCCTCAGCAGCTTTCAGCTCTCCAGTTCTAGACTATTATTTGGTAACCCAGAATCTAACCCATTTTCTTCAAGACTTTATTCTCATGCAAAACATTCCAATTCAGAGAACAACTCTTCATGCACTCCATTCAATACAACACTGTGTCTTCACATGTTCCTTCCCTCCTTACTTCATCATAGCAGTTCATTCATGAGTGCACTATCTTCACACCCATTCAGAAAACACCCTCTCCTTTTTCTTTCAGAGACCTTCTTGCTCTCCAAGGACCTTGCTGCCAAAATCTATATTGAGCTCACTGAACACAAGGTCCCCATGCAAAACTATACTAGCCTTTGGGCATGCCATCATTCTTCTGATGGTGAGCCAAGAAGGGGTCTGTTGCCTTAAAGGAAACTTTCATTGCTTGTGAAGAATTGGCAGAGACATAGTCAAACAAATAAACCAGTAAATGAGACATAAATTTAAAAATATATTTTAAATATTAATTTAAATACAAATATAAGTTAATATATAAATATTATGTATTATATATAAATATAATATATATACAAATATTATTATATATTAATATATAAATAAATAAAAATTAAATATATATTTTGAATAATATACTAAAATAGTTAATATTTCAGTTATAACCAAAATATTTGAGCAAATGCCTTGGACTGTCACTGACATATTTTTCTGGCTTTTCCCAACAGGTTGGGTTGATACACTCTTCCAGGAACAACTTACAGAGCTCTGCTGCCTGGATATGGGACTCATCAAATTATATCATATCAAATTCAAATTTAATTAGGTGAAGTATAGAACATTTCAGTCACCAGTCAAACTAAGGTTGAATTATTATAGAGTTTGACTCTATTTTTATCGGAGCACTCAGAGGATTTTGATAAAGCCTTCTTTTTTATTTATTTTATTTTAATTCCACTATAGTTAAAATACAGTGTTATGTTAGTTTCAGGCATACAATATAGTGATTCAACAATTCCATACATCACTCAGTTCTCATCACTAGTACCCTCCTCAATCTCCTTTTTCACCTATCTCCCTACCCATCTCCCCTCTGGTAACCATCAGTTTATTTTCCATAATTAAGAGTCTGTTTTGTGGTTATCTCTCTCTCTCCTTCTTTTCTTTTTCCCTTTTTTCATTTGTTTTATTTCTTAAATTCCACATAGAAGTGAAATCATATGGTATTTCTTTCTCTGACTTATTTTGCTTAGCATTATACTCTCTAGCTCCATCTATGTCATTGCAAATGACAAGATTTCATTCTTTTAAATAGCTGAATAATATATAACACTTCTTTATCCATTCATCTATTTTTTAATGATTTATCTACTTTAAAGAGATAGTGAGTGGGTGGAGGGGCAGACAGAGAGAATCCTCAAGCAGACTCTCTGCTGAATGTGGAGCTTGATGTGGGGCTCAATATTGTGACCCATAAGATTATGACCTGAGCCAAAACCAAGCCAGATGCTTAACTGAATGAGCCACCCAGGTGTCTTCATCCATTCTTCTATTGGTGGGCTGCTTCCATAGTTTGAATACTGTAAATTATGCTGCAATAAACAAAACAGTGCATGTATCCTTTTGAATTAGTGTTTATTTGTTTTGGGTAAATATTCAGTAGTGTGATTACTAGATCATTGGGTAATTTTATTTTTAACTTTTTGAGAAATCTCCATACCCTTTTCCACAGTGGCTGCACCACTTCGCAGTTCCACCAACAGTGCACAAAGCTTCCTTTTTGCTCCATATCCTCACCAACACTTGTTGTTTCTTGTGTTGTTTATTTTAGCCCTTCTGACAGTTGTAAATAATGTTTCATTGTGGTTTTGATGTACATTTCCCTGATCATGACTGATGTTGAACATCCTTTCATGTGTCTGTTGGCTATCTGGATGTCTTCTTTGGAGAAATGTCTGTTAGTATCTTTTGTCCATTTTAAAAAAATAGTTATCTGATTTATTTATTTTCTCTTCAGCTAGCTCTTTTCTTTTTTTTGTTTTTATTATAAGTTAGTCACCATATAGTACATCATTAGTTTTTGATGAAGCATTCAATGATTCATTAGTTGTGTATAACACCCAGTGCTCATCACAACACGTGCCCTCCTTAATACCCATCACCCAGCTACTCCATCCCCCCACTCCCCTCCCCTCTGAAACCTTTGTTTCCTGGAGTCCAGAGTCTCTTATGGTTTGTCTTCCTCCCTACCATCAGTTCTTCCTTTCTTCCCCTATTGTCCTCCATTCTATTCCTTATGTTCCATATATGAGTGAAACCATATGATAATTGTCTTTCTCTGCTTGACTTATTTCACTTAGCATAATCTCCTCCACTCCCGTCCATGTCAATGCAAATGGTAGGTATTCATCCTTTCTGATAGCTGAGTAATATTCCATTGTATATATGAACCACATCTTCTTTACCCATTCACCTGTTGAAGGACATCTTGGCTCCTTCTACAATTTGGCTATCATGGACATTGCTGTTATGAACATTGGGGGGCATGTGCCCCTTCTTTTCACTATGTCTGTATCTTTGTGGTAAATATCTAACAGTGCAATTGCTGGGTTTTAGGGTAGCTCTATTTTTAACTTTTTGAGGAACAGCCGTACTGTTTTCCAAAGAGGCTGTACCAGCTCTTTTGTCCAGTTTTTAATTAAATTATTTGGTTTTGGGTCTTGAGTTGTATCAGTTCTTTATATATTTTGGTTACTAGCCCTTTTATCAGGTATGTCATTTGCAAATATCTCCTCCCATTCCATAGATTGCCTTTTAGTTTTGTTGATTGTTTCCTTCACTGTGCTAAAGCTTTTTAGTTTGATGTAGCCCATTTTTGATGTTTAAATATAAACAACTTTCAGCCCCATCACTACATTTTACACTTTTTATCCCATACCTGAGCAAACCAATAAGAAAACATAAACTTTCTCTTCCTTGGCCTTGTGAGGACCTAAAACCACAAAAACCCTAGCCCATGCTCAGATACCTTTCCCTATACCTCATGTCTCAGACATAATAAAAGCTAAAATCATACCTTTGCTTTGCTCTTGTCACCCTGAATGGCATGTAGCAGACCTGCTCTTGAAAGAAAATCCCACAGTGTGATAAACTTTTTATTTTTTTATTTCTTTTCAGGATGTACATCTATTTATTTATTAAATTTTATTTTTTCAGTGTTCTAAGATTCATTGTTTATGCACCACATGATAAACATTTTTTATAACTTTTTTGCATGAGGTACTATTAGTGTTGACATCTAAATTATAAAACTGCCTCGATGTCCATTCCACACTCTACACAGTGACCATAAAACAAATTGAGTTTTCTTTAATGAGCCAATTAGGAAAAACAAAAAACGTAAATAGGCAAGTTAATTCCACTCATCTTTATTGATATGACTCCTGTGTTTAGTATCATTCTTATTATATTATCTATTTATAAATTGAGAAATAATTCATATACCATAAAATTCACCCTTTAAGATTATACAATGACTTTTAGTTTATCAAGTTGTGCAACCATCACCACTATTTAATTACAGAACATTTTCATCACTCTAAATAGAAGCCCCATACCCATTAGCAGTCACTCATCATTCCCCCCAAAAGCCCTCCTCACAGGTGCTAGGAAAACCCTAATATACTTTATATATAGATTTTTCTATTCTGGACATTTGAAATAAAGGAAACCACACAATATGAGGTATTTTCCTCACTAGCTTCTTTTACGTAGTATGATGTCTTGAAAATTTATTCATATTGTAGCATATATGAGTACTTCATTCCTTTTTATGGCTGAATAATACTCCATTGAATAGATACACCACCTTTTGTTTATCCACTTATCAATTAATAAACATTTGAATTTTGGGGGTATTGTAAATAATGTCACCATGAACATTTAAGTTTGTTTTTTTTCTCAGACATACATTTCCAGTTTTCTTGGGTATATATCAAAGCGTAGAATTGCTAGGTTATATGGGGGAAATCTACGTTAAACTTCTTGAGGAACTGCCAAAATGTTTTCTAGAGTATCTATACACTCTTAAAAATTCACTAATGATAGATGTTTGAATTTTACCACATCTTTAACCAAATATATTATTGTTCTTATGCCAATATTACTATACTATACAGTCTTAATTGATATAGCTTTCTATCAAGTTTAACTTTGGAAAGTGTGAGTCCTCCAACATTGCTATTTTTCAGTACTATTTTGCTATTTGGGTCCCTTGAATTTCATTAGGAATTTTAGTACCAGCCTGAAATTTCTGCAAAAATGCCAACCTGGATTTAGACAGCAATTGCACCAATCTGTGGATCAATTGGGGTAGTACTGACATTTTTACCATGTCAAGTATTTTGAATATAAACTTGCAATTATCTTTGTATTTATTTAGATCTTTTAAAATTTCTTTAGCAATAGTTTGTAGTTTTCAGTGTATAAATCTTATACTTCTTTGGTTAAATATATTCTTACACGCTTTTTTTTAATGGTATTGTAAATGATATTATTTTCTTTACATTATTTTCCCTTACTTATTGGTAGCACATACAAATACAATTACATTGTGTATATTAGTTTTACATCCGATAAACTTGTTGAACTTGTTTAATAGTTCTAATAGTTTTTAGTAGATTATTTAAAAATTTCTTTATATATAACCACATCATCTGCATATAGAGAATATTTTACTTTTTTCCTTTCTAATCTGGATGCACTTTACTTATTTTTCTTGTCTGATTGACATGGGTAGATCCTCCAGTACAATGTTGAATAGAAGTGAAAAGCATAAGCATTCTCAAAATGTTCCTAATTTTAGAGGAAAGACATTTAGTAGTTCACTATTAGATATACTGCCAGCTGTGTGTTTTTCATAGATGCCCTTTACCTGGCTGAGAGAATTCCTTTCTGTTCCTTCCTTGTTGAGTGTTTTATCATTAAAGGTCACATTGAGATGATCCTGTGGTTTTGTCCTTTATTTTATTAACATGATTTATTACATTATTTGATATTCATATGATGAACCAGTTTTGTATTCCTGGGATAAATCCCACTTGGTCATGGTGTCTAATTTTCTTATATACTTTTCAATATGATTTTCTTATCTTTTGCTGAGGATTTTTGCTTACATATATTCACAAAAAGACATCCTACAGTGTTTTTTGTTGTTGTTGTTGTTTCTTTTGTTTTGTGATATCTTTATTTGGTTCTGATATCTGGGTAATACCGGCCTCATAGAATGTGTTAGAAATTGTTCCTTCCTCTTTTATTTTATGAGTATTTTTGTGCAATATTGGTATTAATTCTTCTTCAAATGCCTGGCAGAATTCACCAGTGAAACCACCTGGTCCTGAGCTTTTACTTTTGATAAGTTTCTTAAAGTTAAGTTAATACCTTTAATTGTATGTGTGTGTGTGTATATATATATATATATTCTACATCTGCAGTCAGTTTTGATAGCTTGTGTCCTTCTAGGAATTTGCTCATTTAAGTTATTCTTTGCTGACTTGCAGATTTTATTTTTTTGTATTGGACTCATAAGGTTTTTAGTATTTGTAAGACCATTAAAAATATCTTCTCTGGTTACTTGATTTTAGTAATTTGAGTCTTTTGTTCTTTTTCTCTTAGTAACTTTAGCTAAAGGTTTGTCAATTTTTTTTGATATCTTCAAAGGAGCCAAAATTTTGTCTCATAGATTCTATTTTTTTTACATTTTCTTTTTCATTAGTATCTTACTTAATATTTATTATTTTCTTCCTTATGCTTGATTTGAGTTAGGTTTATCTTCTTTTTCTAGTTTTTAAAGTTTGAAGTTTAGATTGTTGATTTGAGATCTTAATTTTTTAATATAGGTGTTTATATTTAAATTTCTCTCAAAGAGTTGCTTCAGCAAAATCCCTTAAGTTAGTTTGTTGTATTTTTATTTTAATTCATCTTAATGTGTGTTCTATTTTTTGTGTAATTTCTTCTTTAATTCATATGTTATTTAGAGGTAGGTAATTTAATTTCTACATGTTTGAGAGTTTCTCAAATTTCACTCTGTTACTGACTTCTAATTTAATTCTATAGCAGTAAGACAACATGTTTTTCATTATTTTAAACCTTTTAAATTTAAGGCTTGTTCCATTGTTTAACATATGTTCTAACCTGGAAAATGTTCCATGTGCTCATGAGAAAAATTTGTATTCTGTAGTTGTTAAGTTTAGTTTCCTATAGATGACTATTCGATCTATTTTGGTTGTAGTGTTGTTGAATTTTTTCTTTTCATTGATATTTTGCCCAATTTTCTATCAATAACTTAAAGCAGGGTATTGGAGTTTCAAGCTATTATTCTTGAATTGTTCATTTATTCCTTCATTTATTTCAGTTTTGCTTTATGTATTTTGTAGCTTTGGGGTGTGTGTGTACATCATATAATTGTTATATCTTAATGGTTATGTCTTATCAGTATAACGTGTCTTTTTTTTTACTCTGGTAATAATTTTCTTTTTAAAGGTTATTTTGTGTGATATTAATATGACCACTACAGGTATCTCTTGGTTAGTCTTTCCATGATATAGTTTCCATCTGATTCTCTTAATGTATTTGTGCCATTTAATCTAAACTATGTTTCTTGTAGACAGCATATAGTTGGATCATATTTTGTGTTTATTCCACCAATCACTGCTTCTTGATTAGAGTAATTGATACATTTTTATAATTACTAGTGAGGACTGACTTAAATTTGCTGTTTTTCTTTTCATGTTTTGTATGTCTTACGATTTTTTTTGTTCCTATGTATGTCCTTGTTATGTTCTTTTGCAAGTAGATAGTTTCTAGTGTGTGATTTTAATTCATTTTTTTTCTTTCACCATCTTTTTCAGTTACATTTACAGTGACTACCAGGGTGTTACAATTGGCATTTTAACTAAAAAAAATCCAGTTCAATTTAATAGCAACTTCATTTCCATAGTATCCAAAATTTTGCCCAAATACAACTCTGTTTCTTCTGTACCTATTTGTATTATTATTGTTGCACAAATTTTATCTTTATATATTAATACTCATTCAAAATAGTTTTATAATTATTATTTTTATGCAGTTATCTTTTAAAGCATATAGGAGGAAAGTTACCAAAAATTTGTTTTTTATAGTTATTTATGTAGTTACTTTTGACAGTGCTTTTTAATTTCTTTGTGTAGATTCAAGTGATTGTCTAGAGTCCTTTTATTTCTGCCTGAAAAACTCTTTTTTTTTGTACTTATTGTAGGAGAGGCCTGCTAATCATAAAATCTATTTTTTAAAACTGGGAATGTTTTAATTTCTCTTTTGTTGTTGAAGGATAGTCTTGTTGTATACACAATTAATGGTCTTCAGTCTTTATCTTTGTCTTTAAGCAGTTTTATCCCACTCCATGAGCTCTGATCAGAAGTCAGCTATTATTCTTATTGAGGATCATATTTATGTGTTGAGATGTTCTCTTCTTGCTGCTATAAATATTCTTTGTATCTAGCTTGTGACAGTTTTGACTATAAGGTGTCTAGGTGTAGATTAGGAATTTGTTGAGTTTTTAGATGTCTAGATTAATGTTTCTCATCAAATTTGGAAAGTTTTTTTTTTGCCATAATTTGTTCAAGTGTTCCTTCTGCCAATTTTTCTCTACTCCTTTTTCCTGGGACTTCCATCATAAATATGTTGATTTGGTTAATAGTGTCCAACTGAGGCTTTGTCATTGTTCTTCATTTTTTTTATATTATCTCAGGCTAGTTATTTTTCATTTTTTTATTGTGGCAAAATACACATACAATAAAATTTATCATCCTTGTGCTCATTTTAAGATATTTTTAATACTTATTTTAATAATATTTTTGTGGTATTAAATACATTCACATTGGAGGTTCTCAAAGTGATCCAAATGGTGATGTAGGTGACCTCAACCTCTCTGTCCTCTGAGAAAGATCAACAATTGCACAGCTCTCCATGAATAAAAACAGCTTTTGGGGAGTTCTAGAAACCACTTGAGAAATTTTAACTGCACCATAGAGCAAGCAATATGAGAATAATAGCACAAGAAGAAAAAGAAGACAGTTTCATTTTACCTGACTCATCCCATCAACCAAGTCATCATTGTTCAGTTCCAAAAGAGAACTTTCCAGCTAGGAAAAGTTCCTCTCACCAGGAAAGGCAGAATGATGTGGAAAAACCAGCAGCTCCAGCTTTTCAGGGCATCATGGGAAGGTCTTTCTTTCAATCCACCCAGATGAGCAAAGTTGACATAAATAGAAATGGATAGAAGCAAGGAAGAAAAGCAGTAGCTATTAATAGTAGAGACACAAAATGGAGTGACCCTGGTTCAGAGACATGTTCTGTAAACAAACTCAGAAGGTATCGACACTGAAGAAGTAACCAATTGCCAGCTCAGTCACCATGGACACCCTGCAAATTTCACGGGCTTTCACTCCACATGTATTTGTGCTTGTGGACACCAACTTCCTGAGCTCTTCCCCTCTTCCTTCTCTCTCTGCCCCTGCCAGACCCAGGACCCACACCAGAAGTCAACTCAGACCTATTCAGCTACATGGGTTTCCCTCCCCACTCCTGCTAAAACCCAGAATCTGCACAGAATCCATCTCAGGGTTATGAACTTGTGTGAGTGCAAAACACCAGCCTAGACCTCACTGGCTGAACCCCACAGCAGTGTGCACATTCAAGACTAGGCATTCCAGTGGTGTACCTGCACACCACTAGCCAAAGGCTCATCGTTGCCCTCCATTGCACCACACATGACTGAGGGGAGAGTGAGCAAATTCAAGAAATCACACCCATAGCCAGGGCTTCCAGAAATGACAGTGTAGATTGCCTTGGCCCTTGCTGCCTGCCCTAGCCCCTTCTACTACATGTGTGTCTCAACTGGCTTTTGCCATTGCATAGACACCTAAAGCTGATCGCTGTAGCCAAGTGTGCACACACCACCAACTCTGGCCACCACCATTGCTTTCTATGGTCCATAGCCACTGGACCTGGAGATGTCACTGATGACTCCAGCAGTCCATCTAGCCACTATACACCACCTGCAGTGCACATAATGGGCCACATAGTTGTCAATGCTTTGTACCCCACTGGTCTGATCCAAAAAAACATCATGCCTACCTGGATCCAGTGACATCACATACATCCACAGTTGGTGCCCAACTAGACAGGGTAAGAGTATGCTCTATGTGTTCCCACCCACAGGTAAAAGTTGTACCTAACTCAAGTTAGTCCACAAGTCTGGAAGAGGTGAGTGCTTCCTAAAACATGCAGAAACCTAAAAAAGTCCAGAAGGATCATGAAGAATTAGTGAAACATAACCCACCAAAAGAGTACAGGAAACCTCTAGTAACTGGTCCCCAAACATGGAGACCCAGGAAATGTCAGACAAAGAATTCAAAATAATTGTCCTAAAGATTCTTAGGAAGCTATAAGAGAACAAAGATAGGAAATTCATTGATATCAGGGAAACAAGGTAAAAAATGACAAGTTCAATGAAGATATAGAAAACATGAAAAAGAAACAAATTTGGGAGCTGAAAAATGCAATCACTAAAATGACGAATTCAGTAGAGAGTTTCAACATCAAACTCGACGAAGAACAGCTAGTGAACTAGACATCATATCGGTAGAAATGATCTAATCAGAGGAGCAAAAAGAAAAAAAAAACAATGAAAAGGAATGAAGAAAGCCTGCAAAACTATGGTGACACCATCAAGATAAACAGTAAACATATTTGAGTCCCAGAAGGAAAGGCAAGGGAGAAATGGATAGAAAGCTTATTTAAAGAAATAATGGCTGGGAACTTCCAAAACCTGGATTTGGACATCCAAGTTTATGAAGCTAGTAGTCATCTGAATATTCAATCCTAAATGAGTTTCTCCAAGAAATATAATGAGAAAACTGTCTAAAATCAAAGATAGAGATTTTAAAAGAAGACAATAATATTTCACACAAAAGAACATTTGTAAGGCTATCAGTGGAATTCTGAAAGGGGGTCTTGCAGGCCAGGAGAGAATAAGATGACCTATTTGAAGTGCTGAAAGAAACTGTCAACCAAGGATGCTTTGCACAGCAAAGTTCTCCAACGGAAATGAAGGCAAAATAAAGATTTTCCCTAATAAACAAAAGTTGGGAGATTTCATCACCACCACTAAACATGCCCTACAAAAAATCCTGAATGAAGATCTTCAAGCTGAAATGAATGGATGCTAAGCCAAACAATAGCATACACAAGTATAAAACTCACCAGTAATGGTAAACATAGTCAGATTCAGAATACACTATGCTGTAATTTGGTGATGTTCTAAACACTTAACTCCAGTATAAAGGTTAAAGAGCAAAAGGATTTAAAAATAACTATAACTACAATAATTTGTTAATGGATACATAATAGAAAAGAAATAAATGATATCAAAAATATAAAAAGGGAGAGTTTATGTATGTAATAACAGTTCTATTGTTATCAGCAAAAAAGTAGACAGTATACCTTAAAGATGTTTGTGTAAGACCATAGTAATTAAGAGCAAAAATCTACAGTAGATTCACAAGAGATGAGAAATGAATCAAAACATAACACCACAAGAAATCACCAATTTACAAATATAGGAAATAAGAGAGGAAGAAAGAAATATGGAAACTATAAAATAGTTGCAAAATAACTAACAATATGGTGTTAGTAACTCCTTCCTATCCATAATTACTCTAAATGTAATTCAACTGAAGTCTTCAATCAAAATACAGAATAGCTGGATGTATGAAAAAAACAAGATCCAACTATATGCTATCTAAAAGACAAACACTTCAGATTTAGGGACACACATAGGCTTAAAGTGAAGGGATGGAAAAAGATAAGTCACACATGAAATAATAGAGAACAGAGGTAGTTTTACTTGTATTAGACAATGTAGACATTAAATCAAAAAACATAATAAGAGGGGGAGGAGTCAAGATGGCGGAGAAGTAGCAGGCTGAGATGACATCAGGTAGCAGGAGATCAGCTAGATAGCTTATCAAGCCATTGTGAACACCTGCAAATCCAACAGGAGATTGAAGAGAAGAAGAGCAACAATTCTAGAAACAGAAAATCGACCACTTTCTGAAAGGTAGGACCCGCAGAGACGTGAATCCAAAGTGACAAGAAGATAGACCGCGATGGGAGGGGCCGGCTCCCAGCAAGTGATGGAACAACAGAGCACAAAATCAGGACTTTTAAAAGTCTGCTCCACTGAGGGACATTGCTCCAGAGGCTAAACCGGGGTGAAGCCCACATGGGATCAGCATGGCCCCAGGTCACGCGGGGTCACAGAAGGATCGGGGGTGTCTGAGTGTCACAGAGGTCGCAGGTATTAGAGTGGGGAAGCCGGCTACAGAGACAGAGCCGAGGAGTGAGCTCTCAACTCAGGATCACCTTGAACCATAATCCGTGGCACAGGCCACTGCTCTGTGAGGGGGGCCCCACAAAATCCGGGGAGACACCCCCTGGAAGAGCTCAGGGATCTGTGGGGATCGGAGATTCCAGGCGGAGCTGTGTGCCAGAGACAGAGACACTTGGTCACAGGCTGGATGAGCTCGGAGTTCAGCCAGAGGCCAGGGAGATGGGAGTGATTGAGCACTTTTCTCTGAGGGCGCACTGAGGAGGGGGCCCTGAGATCTCGGCTCCTCTGGGCCAGAGATTGGGAGGCTGCCATTTTCATTCCTGTCCTCCGGAACTCTACAGAAAGCGTTCAGGGAAAAAAAGCTCCCAAAAGTGAACCCGAGCAGATTACTTAGCCTGGCCCCTGGTAAGGGCACTGCAATTCCTCCTCGGGCAAAGACACTTGAGAATCACTACAACAGGTCCCTCCCCCAGAAGATCAACAAGAAATCCAGCCAAGACCAAGTTCACTTACCAAGGAGAACAGCGGAATTCCAGAGGAGGGGAAAGCAAAGCATGGAATTCGTGGCTTTCTCCCCATGATTCTTTAGTCTTGCAGTTAATTAATTTTTTTTAATTTTATTTTTTTTCTTCTGCTAAATTTTCTTTAACATTTACCCTGTCCTCTTTTAACGTTTTTAACTAGTTTATCTTAACAATACCTTTCATTTAAAAAAAAAATCTTTTTTGAACCTTCATTATTATAGTCATATTTTATCCTTCATTGTATATAACTTTATTTTTTGTATACACATAGGGTTTTTTCTTCTAAAAAATTTGGGATACAACTTCTTCTAATAGATCAAAATGTACCCTAAATCTAGCTCCAGGCTTGTTCTAGGCTCCAGCCTGAGCAAATTCTCTCCACTTTCTTTTTCTTTATTCTCCCAACCAACTTAATTTACCAACACCTATTTTAGAAATTAAAAATTTTTTTTTCATCTTTATAGGCATATTCCATCCCTTCATTGTGTTTACCCTTATATATGTTTTTCATTCTTTAAAATTTTGAGAGGTAGTTTCTTCTAAGAGACCAAAATACTCCCAATATTAAGTGGGTGACCCTGTTCTAGTAACCAGTCTAATATATGTATATACATTTTTTTTCTTTTTTATATTTTTTCTTTATTTGTTTTCTTTTTTAATTTTTCTTTCTGAACTTTTTATCCCCTTTCTACCCCCCATGATTTGGGGTCTCTTCTGATTTGGTTAAAACACATTTTCCTGGGGTCTTTGCAACCCTTTTAGTATTTTATTTGCTCCTTCGTATATTCTTATCTGTACAAAATTGCAAGGCAGAAAAACTCACCACAAAAAAGAACATGAGGCAGTACTAAAGGCTAGGGACCTAATCAATAAGGACATTGGTAATATGTCAGATCTAGAGTTCAGAATGACGATTCTCAAGGTTCTAGCTGGGCTTGAAAAAGGCATGGAAGATATTAGAGAAACCTCTCCGGAGAGATAAAAGACCTTTCTGGAGAAATAAAAGAATAAAATCTAACCAAGTTGAAATAAAAAAAAAGCTATTAATGAGGTGCAATAAAAAATGGAAGCTCTTACTGCTAGGATAAATGTGGCAGAAAAAAGAATTAGTGATATAGAAGACCAAATGACAGAGAATAAAGAAGCTGAGCAAAAGAGAGACAAACAACTACTGGACCATGAGGGGAGAACTTGAGAGATAGGTGACACCATAAGATGAAACAACATTAGAATAATTGGGATTCCAGAAGAAGAAGAAAGAGAGAGGGGAGCAGAAGGTATATTGGAGAGAATCATTGGAGAGAATTTCCCTAATATGGCAAAGGGAACAAGCATCAAAATCCAGGAGGTGCAGAGAACTCCCTTTCAAAATCAATAAGAATAGGTCCACACCTCATCATCTAATAGTAAAATTTATAAGTCTTAGCAACAAAGAAAATCCTCAAAGCAGCCCGGGAAAAGACGTCTGTAACATACAATGGTAAAAATATTAGATTGGCATTGGACTTAACCACAAAGACCTGGCAGGCCAGAAAGAACCGGCATGATATATTCAGAGCACTAAACAAGAAAAACATGCAGCCAAGAATACTATATCCAGCTAGGCTATCATTGAAAATAGAAGGAGAGATAAAAAGTTTCCAGGACAAACAAAAACTGAAAGAATTTGCAAACACCAAAGCAGCTCTACAGGAAATATTGAAAGGGGTCCTCTAAGCAAAGAGAGACCCTAAAAGTAGTAGATCAAAAAGGAACAGAGACAATATACAGTAACAGTCACCTTACAGGCAATACAATGGCACTAAATTCATATCTCTCAGTAATTACCCTGAATGTAAATGGGCTAAATGCCCCAATCAAAAGACGCAGGGTATCAGAATGGATAAAAAAACAAAACCCATCAATATGCTGCCTATAAGAAACTCATTTTAGACACAGACACACCTCCAGATTTAAAGTGAGAGGGTGGAAAATAATTTACCATGCTAATGGACATCAGAAGAAAGCAGGGGTGGCAATCCTTATATCAGATCCATTAGATTTTAAGCCAAAGACTATAATAAGAGATGAGGAAGGACACTATATCATACTCAAAGGGTCTGTCCAACAAGAAGATCTAACAATTTTAAATATCTATGCCCCTAACGTGGGAGCAGCTAACTATATAAACCAATTAATAACAAAATCAAAGAAACACATCGACAATAATACAATAATAGTAGGGGACTTTAACACTCCCCTCACTCAAATGGACAGATCATCCAAGCAAAAGATCAACAAGGAAATAAAGGCCTTAAATGACACACTGGACCAGAAGGACATCACAGATATATTCAGAATATTCCATCCCAAAGCAACAGAATACACATTCTTTTCTAGTGCACATGGAACATTCTCCAGAATAGATCACATCTTGGGTCCTAAATCAGGTCTCAACCAGTATCAAAAGATTGGGATCATTCCCTGCATATTTTCAGACCACAATGCTCTGAAGCTAGAACTCAATCACAAGAGGAAATTTGGAAAGAACCCAAATACATGGAGACTAAACAGCATCCTTCTAAAGAATTAATGGGTCAACCAGGAAATTAAAGAAGAATTGAAAAAATTCATGGAAACAAGCGATAATGAAAACACAACGGTTCAAAATCTGTGGGACACAGCAAAGGCAGTCCTGAGAGGAAAATATATAGTGGTACAAGACTTTCTCAAGAAACAAGAAAGGTCTCAAGTACACAACCTAACCCTACACCTAAAGGAGCTGGAGAAAGAACAAGAGAGAAAGCCTAAACCCAGCAGGAGAAGAGAAATCATAAAGATCAGAGCGGAAATCAATGAACTAGAAACAAAAAAAAATAGGACAAATCAATGAAACTAGGAGCTGTTTCTTTGAAAGAATTAATAAGATTAATAAACCCCTGGCCAGAGTTATCAAAAAGAAAAGATAAAGGACCCAAATAAATAAAATCATGAATGAAAGAGGAGAGTTCACAACCAACACCAAAGAAATACAAACAATTAAAAGAACATACTCTGAGCAACTCTACGCCAACAAATTCGACAATCTGGAAGAAATGGATACATTTCTAGAGACATATAAATTATCACAACTGAACCAGGAAGAAATAGAAAACCTGAACAGACCCATAACCAGTAAGGAGATTGAAACAGTCATCAAAAATCTCCGAACAAACAAAAGCCCAGGTCCAGATGGCTTCCCAGGGGAATTCTACCAAACATTTAAAGAAGAAGTAATTACTGTTCTCCTGAAACTGATCCAAAAAATAGAAATGGAAGGAAAACTTTCAAAGTCATTTTATGAGGTCAGCATCACCTTGATCCCAAAACCAGACAAGGATCCCATCAAAACAGAGAACTACAGACCAATATCCTTGATGAACACAGATGTGAAAATTCTCACCAAAATACTAGCCAATAGGATTCAACAGTACATTAAAAGGATTATTCACCATGATCAAGTGGGATTTATTCCAGGGCGGCAAGTTTGGTTCAACAACCACAAATCAATCAATGTGATACAACACATTAATAAAAGAAAGAACAAGAACCACATGATACTCTCAATAGATGCTGAAAAAGCATTTGACAAAGTACAGCATCCCTTCCTGATCAAAACTCTTCAAAGTGTAGGGGTAGAGGGCACATACCTCAATATTATCAAAGCCATCTATGAAAAACCCACTGCAAATATCATTCTCAATGGAAAAAAACTGAAAGCTTTTCTGCTAAGGTCAGGAACATGGCAGGGATGTCCATTATCACCACTGCTATTCAACATAGTACTAGAAGTCCTAGCCTCAGCAATCAGACAACAAAAAGAAATTAAAGGCATCCAAATTGGCAAAGAAGAAGTCAAACTATCACTCTTCGCAGATGATATGATACTATATGTGGAAAACCCAAAAGACCACTCCAAAACTGCTAGAACTTGTACAGGAATTTAGTAAAGTGTCAGGATATAAAATCAATGCACAGAAATCAGTTGCATTTCTCTACACCAAGAACAAGACAGAAGAAAGAGAAATTACGGAGTCAATCCCATTTACAATTCCAACCAAAACTATAAGATACCTAGGAATAAACCAAACCAAAGAGGCTAAGAATATATAATCAGAAAACTATAAAGTACTCATGCAAGAAATTGAGGAAGACACAAAGAAATGGAAAAATGTTCCATGCTCCTGGATTGGAAGAACAAATATTATGAAAATGTCTATGCTACCTAAAGCAATGTACACATTTAATGCAATCCCTATCAAAATCCCTCACATTTATATGGAACCAGAAAAGACCTCGAATAGCCAAAGGAATATTGAAAAAGAAGCCAAAGTTGGTGGCATCACAATTCCGGACTTCAAGCTCTATTACAAAGCTGTCATCATCAACATCATGGTACTGGCAGAAAAACAGACACATAGATCAATGGAACAGAATAGAGAGCCCAGAAATAGACTCTCAACTCTATGGTCAACTAATCTTCGACAAAGCAGGAAAGAATGTCCAATGGAAAAAAGACAGCCTCTTCAATAAATGGTGTTCGGTGTTGGACAGCCACATGCAGAAAAATGAAACTGGACCATTTCCTTACGCCTCACACGAAAATAGACTCAAAATGGAAGAAGGACCTCAATGCGAGAAAGGAATCCATCAAAATCCTTGAGGAGAACACAGGCAGCAACCTCTTCCACCTCAGCCGCAGCAACATCTTCCTAGGAACATCGCCAAAGGCAAGGGAAGCAAGGGCAAAAATGAACTATTGGGATTTCATCAAGATCAAAAGCTTTTGCACAACAAAGGAAACAGTTAACAAAACCAAAAGACAACTGACAGAATGGGAGAAGATATTTGCAAACGACATATCAGATAAAGGGCTAGTGTCCAAAATCTATAAAGAACTTAGCAAACTCAACACCCAAGGAACAAATAATCCAATCAAGAAATGGGCAGAAGACATGAACAGACATTTCTGCAAAGAAGACATCCAGATGGCCAACAGACACATGAAAAAGTGCTCCACATCACTCGGCATCAGGGAAATACAAATCAAAACCACAATGAGATATCACCTCACACCAGTCAGAATGGCTAAAATTAACAAGTCAGGAAATGACAGATGCTGGCGAGGATGCGGAGAAAGGGGAACCCTCCTACACTGTTGGTGGGAATGCAAGCTGGTGCAACCACTCTGGAAAACAGCATGGAGGTTCCTCAAAAAGTTGAAAATAGAGGTACCCTATGACCCAGCCATTGTACTACTGGGTATTTACCCTAAAGATACAAACATAGTGATCCGAAGGGGCACGTGCACCCGAATGTTTATAGCAGCAATGTCCACAATAGCCAAACTATGGAAAGAACCTAGATGTCCATCAACAGATGAATGGATAAAGAAGATGTGGTATATATACACAATGGAGTACTATGCAGCCATCAAAAGAAATTGCCCCATTTGTGATGACGTGGATGGAACTAGAGGGTATTATGCTTAGCCAAATAAATCAATCGGAGAAAGACAACTACCATATGATCTCCCTGATATGAGGAAGTGGAAATGCAACATTGGGGGTTGGGGGGTAGGAGAAAAGTAAATGAAACAAGATGGGATCAGGAGGGAAACAAACCATAAATGACTCTTAATCTCACAAAACAAACTGAGGGTTGCTGGGGGGAGGGGTGTCGGGAGAGGGATTTGGGGTTATGGACATTGGGGAGGGTATGTGCTATGGTGAGTGCTGTGAAGTGTGTAAACCTGGCGATTCACAGACCTGTACCCCTGGGGATAAAAATACATTATATGTTTATAAAAAAATAAAAATAAATAAATTTTTAAAAAATAGGTGGTGGGAATTAAGAAGTGCATTTGTTGTCATGAGGTGTTATATGAAATTGTGGAATCACTGCAGTGTACACATTAAACTAATATTACACTGTTAACTTACTGGAATTTAAATAAAAACTTAAAAAAAATAGGTCAATCGTCCAGACAGAAAATCAACTGGGAAAAGTTGGACTTCAAACACACTTTTGACAGAATGTACCTCATAGAGACATATACAAAAATTAATCCAACACCAGAATAATAAGGACCTTACTAAATTGTTCATGGAACATACTCTTGGGTAGATTTTATAATAAGCCAGAAACAAAAAGCAAATTTAAGAAGTTTGAAGTCATACCAAATATCATTTCTGAGCACAGTGGTATGAAATTAGATCAATCACAGGAGGAAAGCTGCAAAATTTGCAAATATGTGGAAATTAAACACAAGCTCTTGAACCAATTGGTCAAGGCAGAAATCAAACAGAGAATAAAAAATACCTTGATGGAGGCATATGGAGTGTATACGGACCACATCTTCCTTATCCATTTGTCTGTTGAAGGGCATCTTGGTTCTTTCCACAGTTTGGTGACTGTGGCCATTGCTGCTATGAACATTGGGGCACAGATGACCCTTCTTTTCACTACATCTGTATCTTTGGGGTAAATACCCAGTAGTGCAATGTGGTCCATATACACTATGGAGTATTATGCCTCCATCAGAAAGGATGAATACCCAACTTTTGTAGCAACATGGATGGGACTGGAAGAGATTATGCTGAGTGAAATAAGTCAAGCAGGGAGAGTCAATTTTCATATGGTTTCACTTATTTGTGGAGCATAAGAAATAACATGGAGGACATGGGGAGATGGAGAGGAGAAGGGAGTTGAGGGAAATTGGAGGGGGAGATTACCCATGAGAGACTATGGACTCTGAAAACAATTCGAGGGCTTTGACAGGGCAGGGAGTGGGAAGTTGGGGGAGCCAGATGGTGGGTTTATGGAGGGCACGTATTGCATGGAGCACTGGGTGTGGTGCATAAACAATGAATTCTGTTGCACTGAAAAGAAATTAAATAAAAAAAATTTTTTGACACAAAAAAATAAACCTTGAAACAAATGAAAGTGGCAGCCCAAAATGAAACATGGGATACTGCAAGAATGCTTTGAAGAATTTTATAGCAGTAAATGCCTACATTACAAAAAAAAAGAGAATGCTTTCAAATAAACAACTGAACTTAACATTATGAAGAAACACGTAAAAGAAGAAGAAATAGCCCCAAGTTAGCAGAAGGAAGGAAAAACAAAGATCAGAGCAGATATAAATGAAACAGAAACTAGAAGAGCAGTGGAAAATATTAAAAAAAGTGAAAGCTGGTTCTTTGAAAGGTTAAATAAGACTGATAAACCTTTATCTAGAAGAGAAATCAAGAGAGAAAATTCGAATAAATAAAATCAGAAATAAAAAGGAGATATTACAATCAATACCACAGAAATACAAAAGATCATAAAAGACTACTATGAATAGTTATACTCCAAAAATATGGAAGACCTAAGAAATGAATAAATTCCTTGAAATATACAACCTACCAAGACTAATTCAGGATAAAATAGAAAATCTGAATATAGAAATAATGAGTAAGGAGATTAAATCAATAATTAAAACACAACACAGAAAAGGCCAGGATTGGATTATTTCATGCATTAATTCTACCAAATATTTAAAGAATAATTAATGTGAACCTTTTGCAAGTGTTTCCTCCAAAACTGTAGAATAGGGAACACTCTCAATTCATTTTAAGAGGCCAGGTTTACCCTTGATACCAAAGCCAGACAATGACACTATAAGATAAGTACAGATCAATATCCCTAACAAATATTCCTGATGAATACAGATGCAAAAATTCTGAACAAAACACTAGTAAAATGAATTCAACAGCATGTTAAAAGATAATACACTGTGATCAAGTGAGATTTATCCTTGGGAATCAAGGGTGGTTCAACACACACAAATCATTAAATGTGATAGAACACATTAATAAGATGAAAGATAAAATTATGATTGATTCAGTAGGTGCAAAAAACACATTTCACAAAATATAACACTCTTCTATTATGAAAACACTCAACAAATTGAGTAAAGAAGTAACATACCTCAACACTGCAAAAAGCTTATATGACAAACCCACAGGTAACACACTCAATGGTCAAAGGTTTTAACTTTTTTGTATCACACCAAGATCAAGACAATTGTGCCTTCTCTCACCACTCCTATTCAATATAGTACTGGAAGTCCAAATCCTAGCAATAGTGCAAGAAAAAAACAATAGGCATCCTAATTGGAAAGAAAAAATTAAAATTCTCTTTGCTTTCAGATGATATGCTTTAAATACAGAAAATCCTGAAACTCCACCAAAAAACTTAGAACTAATCAAGGAATTCAGTAAAGTAGCAGGATACAAAATCAACATACAAAAATCAGTTGCATTTCTATACACCAACAACAAACTATCAGAAAGAGAAATTAAGAAAACAATCTGATTTACAATAGTATCAAAAGAAATATAATACTTAAAAATAAATATAATCAAGGAGGTGAAATATCTGTACACTGAAAACTATGAGACTTTGATAAAGAAACCGAAGAGAACACAAACAAATAGAGAGTCGGTGTTCACGGATCAGAAGAAGTAATATTGTTAAGATATCCATTCTATATAAAGTCATCTAGATATCTGAAAAACCTTATCAAAATTCTGGTTGCATTTTTCACAGAAATAGAAAAAAATTCTAAAATTTGTATAGAGTCACAAAACATCCTACATAGCTGAAGAAATCCTGACTAAAAGGCCAAAATTGGACATATCATACTTCCTGGTTTCAAGCTATACTACAAAACTTTAGTGTAAAAGAATATGGTACTTGCATAAAAATAGACACATAGACCAATGGAATAGAATTGAGAGCCAAAAAATAAACCATTGCATAGTCAACTAACTTTTGACAAAGTAGCCAAGATTATTAATGGGAAAAGGATAGTCTCTTCAATAGATAGTGTTAAGGAAACTGGATAACCATATGCAGAAGAATGAAATTGGCCCCTTATCTTGCACCACTCACAAAGAGTAACTTGAAATGGATTAAAGATTTAAAAGACAGGAGACTGTGAAACCTCTGGAAGAAAATGGAAAAACCTTCTTTTTTTAATTTTTAATTTTTTATTAAGGAAAAACCTTCTTGACATTGGTCTTGACAACATTTTTTTTTTCAGGGATACTACACCAAAAACACAAGCAATAAAAACAAAAATAAAAAAGCGGGAATACATCAAACTAAAAAGCTTGTACACAGCCAAAAATGAACAAAATAGACAAACTACATAATGGTACAGAATATTTGCAAACCATATAACTGGTAAGTCACTAATCTCTAAAATATATGAAGAACTCATAACTCAATAGCAAAATAAAATAAGACACAAAAATGGACAATCAGAATACTTTTGCAAAGAAGACATACAAGTGCTTCAAGATACATGAACAGATGCTCAACATCACTAGTCATCAGAAAAATGTAAATCAAAACCACAATGAGATATCACCTCACACCTATTAGAATGGCTATTATCAAAAGCTCAAAAGATAAAAAGTGTTGTCAAGAATATGGAAAGAAAGAACCCTTTGGCACTGCTTTTGAGAATGTAAATTGGTGCCTCCACTATGGAAAACAATATGAAAGTTCTTTAAAATATCAAAAATAGAACTGCCATATCATTCAGCAATTGCACTTCTGGGTATATATCCAAAGGCAATTAAAACAGTATCTCAAAGAGATATTTGCACTCTCAAGTTCATTGCAGCTTTATTCACAATAACCAAGATATGGGAACATCCTAAGTGTCTGTCAGTGAATGAATGGATAAAGGAGACATGACTATATAGATACAGATATATAGATATAGATATAGATAGTGTATTATGTACATACATAATATACATGTCTGTATATGTATACACATATATATGTATAACAAGATATAAATATATAATTTATATATAATATAACAAACATAAAATTTATAAAATGCAATAGTCATAAATATAAATATATGTTAATAGACATATAATGGAGAATTATTCAGCCCTGAATAAGGAAATCCTGCCATTTTGGACAATTTCGATGAATCTTGAGGGCATTATTCTAAGTGAAGTAAGTCAGAGAAAGACACATATTTTATGATATCACTTCTATGTGAAATCTAAAAAATATGATCTCACAGAAATAGAGAGTAGAGTGGTAGTTGTTAGGGGCTGGGGGAATGGGAGAATGGAGAGATATTGGTTAAGGAATATGAACTGCCAGTAATAAGATGAATATATTCTCTCTGAGTAGATTAAATGTTCTTACTACAAAAAGGAGTGGTAAAAAAAAAAGGAATGGTAATTATGTAATGTGATGGAGATGTTAGCTAATGTATAGCTGCAATCATTTTACAATAAACAATTAAATCAAATCAACATTCTGTGTGCCTTAAACTTACACAATGCACTATGTCAATTATGTCTCAACAAACCTGGAATAAATAAATACATTCACATTGTTTTGCAACCATCACCAATATCCAGCTTCATAATTCTCATACTGTAGAACTGAAACTCTATGCTCATTAAACAATAACTCCCCATTCTCCCCTCCCCCTAGCCCTGAAAACCACTATTTTCTGTCTATATGATTTTGAATACCTTAAGTACTTCTTAAATGTGGAATCATACAGTATGTGCCCTTTTGTAACTGACTTATTTCACTTAACATAATGTCCTCAAGATTCACCCATGTTATAACATAGTACAGAATTTCCTCCCTTTTAAAGGTTAAATAGTGTATCAGTGCATGCATATACCACATTTTACATGTCCATTAATCTGTCAGTAAGCACTTGGATTGCTTCCACATTTTAGCTACTGTGAATAATGTTGCTATGAACATGGTGTGTAAATGTTGCTTTGAGGCCCTGTTTTCAATTATTTGGGGCATATACCCAGAAGTGGAATCATTAGATTATACGGAAATTCTATTTTTAATTTTTTTGAGGTACTGCTATGTTGTTTTCCACAATGACTGGAATATTTTACACTCCCACCAATGGTGCACAAGGGATTCAGTTTCTCCACATCCTTGCCAACACTTGTTATCTTTTTATTTTGAAAATAAACATCCTGACATGTGCAAGGTGTTTTCTGTTTTTTGACAGTAGCAATCCTAATCGGTGGAGGCAATGTCTCATTGTATTTTTTATTTACATTTCCATAATTATTAGTGGTGTTGAGACTCTTTTCATATGTTTATTGTCCTTTTACATATTTTGTTTGGAAAAATGTCTATTCAAATCCTTTGCACATTTTTGAACTGGGTTGTTTTTTTTAATTGTTTACCTTTAAGATTTCTCTATGTATTTGGGATATTAATCCTTTATAAGATATATTATTTGCAAATAATATTTTAGTCATATCCAAGAAATAATTTCCAAATCCAATGTCATAAAGATTTTGTCCTATGTTTTCTTTTAAGTGTGTAATGGTTTGGTATTTACATTTAGGTCCTTGATCCACTTTGGGTTAATTTTTTTATGTATGGTTTTAGATATGTGTACAAACTGATTTTTTTGCATGTGGATAGCCAGTTTCCCTAGCAGCAGTTTTAAAAAGATTTTCCTTTCCTCATTAATTGTCATGGCATCCTTGTAAAAAAAAAAAATTGATGATATATGTAAGGATTTATTTTTGTGCTCTGTACTTTTATTGGTCTATATGGCTGTCCTCATGTCAGAATATGCCTGTTGGGGTGTCTACGTTGCTCAGTCTGTTGAAAGGCTGCCTTTGGCTCAGGTCATGAACCCAGGTCCTGGGATTGAGACCCACATCAGGCTTCCCACTCAGTGGAGAGTCTGCTTTTCCCTCTCCCTCTGCCTGCCACTCTGCCTACTTGTGCTCTCTCTCAATCTGTCAAATAAATAGATAAAATCTTTAAAAAAAGAACATGGCTGTTTTGACTATTGTAGTAAGATTTGAAATAAAGAAGTGTGACAACTCCAGTTTTGCTTTTCTTTTTAAAGATTTTTCTAACTAGTGTCCTTTAAGATTCCATATGAATTTTAAGATGGGTTTTTCTTCTTCTCCAAAAAATGTTATTGGGATTTTGATTGGCATTGTACTGAACCAGTAGATCATGTTAGGGAGTTTTGTCATTTTGTAAATATTAACTCTTCCAACCCATAAACATGGGATGCATTTCCATTTACTTCTGTCTTCCTTAACTTCTTTCAGCAATGTTTCACTGTTTCCTCTTTTTTGTCTTTTTATTTATTTATTTATTCATATTGTATTCATTGTACAAATTTTTCAACTTCTTGGTTAAGGTATTTTCTAAGTATTTTACTATTTTTGTTGTGGAATTATTTTTGTAATTTTTTTCAAATTCTTAATTGTGTATAGAGATGAAACAGATTTGATTTTTGACATTGTATCTTCTACTATTCTGAATGTACTCATCAGTTCTAATGGGTTTTTTGTGTGTGGGGGGGGTGATCTTCAGTGTACTTTACATGTGTGATCACATCACTTGCAAACAGAAATAATTGTATTTATTCCTTTTCAACTTGCATGCATCTTACTTCTTTTTCTTGACTAATTGCTATAGCTATCATTTCCAGTATTATGTTGAATAGAAGTGGCACAAATAGGCATCTATGTCTTTTTCCTAATATGAGAGGATATACTTCCAGTCTTACGCTATTGATTATGACTTTTTAAAGGTTTTATTTAAATTCCAGTGAGTTAACAACAGTGTAATATTAGTTTCATGTGTACAATTTAGTGATTCAACACTTTAATACAGCACCCAGTGCTCATTTCAACAAGTGTACTCCTTAATTCCCATTATCTATTTAACCCATTCTCCCACCAACCTCCCCTCTTGTTCTCTTTACTTAAGTGTCTCTTTCTTGGTTTGCCATTCTCTTTTTCCACCTTTGGTCATTTGTTTTGTTTCTTAAATTCCACAAATGAGTGAAATTGTATGGTGTTTGTCTTTCCCTGGCTGACTTATTGCACTTAGCATAATACTCTGTAATTCCATCCACATCATAACAAATGGCAAGATTTCATTCTTTTTTATGGCTGAGGAATATCCCATTGTATATGTATACACAACATCTTCTTTACCCATCTGTCAATTGATGGACATTTGGGCTGTTATCATAATTTGGCTATTGTAGATAATGCTCCTATAAGCATTGGGGTATGTATCCTTTTGAATTAGTATTTTTATATTCTTTGGGTAAAGACCTAAGAAGTGGATAATCCAATTAAAAACGGTCAGAAGACAGGAATATACATTTTGCCAAAGAAGACATATAGATGGTTAACAGACACATGAAAAGATACTCAATATCATTTATCATCAGGGAAATGCAAATCAAAACTACAATGCGATATGATCTCACACCTGTCAGAATGGCTAAAATCAAAAACACAAGAAACAGTGGGTGTTGACAAGGATATAGAGAACAGGTACCCTCTTGCACTATTGGCAGGAATGCAAACTAGTGCAACCACTGTGGAAAACAGTATGGAGGTTCTTCAAAAATTTAAAAATAGTACTACCCTGTGATTATGATGTTTGCTTTGGATTTTTATATATGGCATAAGTTGAGTCAGTTTACTTCTATTTCTGTTTTGTTGCATTTTTTTTTTAATCATGAAAGGAGCTGATGGGGCACCTGTGTGTCCTGGTTGTTAGGCATCTGCCTTTGACTCGGGTCATGATCCCAATGTCCTGGGATCAAGCCCCATGTCAGGCTTCCTGGTCAGCAGGGAGCCTACTTCTTCCTCTCCAGGTCCCCTGTGATTGTGTTCCTTCTCTCGCTATCTCTCTCTGTCATAAATAAATAAAAATCTTTTTTTAAAAAGGTGCTGAATTTTGCCAAATGTTTTTCAGCATCAATTGAGATGATTATGTGTATTTTCCCTTCATTATGTTGATGTAGCAAGTTATATTGAGAAATTCTCATATTTTGAGTCATTCCAGGACTAAATCCCACTTGATTATGTTTTATAATCCTTTTAATACAGTGCTGAACTCTTTTTGCTAGTATTTTGTTGAAGATTTTTACATCAATATTCATTAAGGATATTGGTCTGTAGTTTTCTTGTAATGTCTTTGACTTTGGTATTGGTGTAATGCTGGCCTCATAGAATGAGTTAGAAAGTTTGTTCTCTTCAAATTTTTGTAAAAGGTTAAGAAAGATTGATATTGTTTCTTCCTTTTCTATTTTTCCTTCTTTTTCAAATTAAGTTTTTAATTCCAGTACAGTTAACATAGACTGCTATATTTATTTCAGGTGTACAATATAGTGATTCAACAATTCTACACATTAGTCAGTGCTCATCATGATAAGTGTACTCTCTAATCCCTATCACCAATTTCATCCTTCCCCCCACCCACCTACCCTCTGGTAACCATCTGTTTATTCTCTAGAATTAAGACTCTATTTCTTGGTTTGCCTCTTTCTCTCTCTCTCTTTCCTTCCATATGCTTGTTTGTTTTGTTTCTTAAATTTCACTTATGAGTGAGATTGTATGGTATTTGTCTTTCTCTGGCTGACTTATTTCACTTAGCATCATAATCTCTAGTGCCATCCATGTTGTTGCAAATGGCAACATGTTATTTTTATGGCTGAATATATATATGATGGAATATACATATGTATATAATCTCTTATTTATCCATTCATCTTTTGATGGGCCCTTGAACTGCTTCCATAATTTGGCTTTTGTAAGTAATGCTGCAGTAAATATAGGGGTGCATGTATTCATTTGAATTAGTGTTTCTGTATTTGGGGATATGCCTAGTAGAGCATTTACTGGATCGTAAGATAGTTCTATTTTTAACTTTTTGAGGAACCTTGATACCATCTTCCACATTGGCTGCACGAGTTTGTATTCCCACTAAGAGTGCACAGAAGTTCCTTTTTCTCCACATCCTTGCCAATAATTTTTTCTTGTGTTTTTTATTTTAGCCATTCTGACAGGTGTGAAGTGATATATCTTTGTGGATTTGATCTGCATTTCCCTGATGATGAGTGATGTTGAACATCTTTTCATGTGTCTGTTGGGTTAGGGTTATCCAATAGTTGTTTCATTTTCAATGCATTCTAAAAGCACTTCTTTTACTCCCCTCCCAACATTTTGTTTTGATGCTTTATTTGACATTTTTAATTTTGTGTTTCCCCTAACTACTTATTATAATTATAGTTGTCTTTCTTATTGTCTTTTAAACTTACAGTAGCCTTTGAGTGGCTAGTTTACTATTTATTTGCCTTTATCAGTAAGATTTTTTTTCTTTCATATGTTTTCTTATTTCTACTTATGGCCTTTTTGGCATAAAGAAAACATGTCTTATAAGACTGTTTTGGTGGCAATGAACTCCTTTAGCTTTTGATTGGGAAACTATTTCCCCATGAATTCTAAATGATAACCTTGTCAGGTAGAACTTTCTTGGCTGTCAGTATTTTTCTTTCAGCACTGCCATTTTCCCTTCAGGCTTGCAAAGTTTCTGCTGAAAAATCAACTGACATTCTTATGAAATTTTACTTATGTGTAACTATTTGTTTTTCTCTTATTGCAGTTAAGATTTTCAGTTTATCTTTAGCTTTTGCCATTTTAATTATAATATATCTTGATGAGGATATTTTTGGGTTCATGAGGTTTGGTGATCTGTGCTTCCTGGATTGGATGTCTGTTTCCTTCCCCAGGTTAGGGGAGTTTTTAGCCATTGTTTGTTCAAATAAGTTCCTTGACCACTTTTACTCTTCTCATTCTGCAAACTGTATAAAACTTTCTGTTGGGGACGCCTGGGTGGCTCAGTGGGTTAAGCCGCTGCCTTCGGCTCAGGTCATGATCCTGGGGTCTTGGGATCGAGTCCCATATCGGGCTCCTTGCTCAGCAGGGAGCCTGCCTCTCTCTCTGCCTCTGCCTGCCTCTCTGCCTGCTTGTGTGCTTTCTCTCTCTCTGTCTCTTTCTGACAAATAAATAAATAAAATCTTAAAAAAAAAAAACTTTCTGTTGTCCAAGAGGTCTTTGAAACTATTCTCATTTTTAAAATTCTTTTTTTTTCCTTTTTACTGTTTTGATTAGGTGATTTTTCACTATTCTTTTTTCCAAATTGCTGATATATTCTTTTGTATCATCTAATGTGATGGTTTCCTCTAGTGTATCTTATAAGACCAGTTACTGTATTTTTCAGTTCTTCAACTTCTGTTTGGTACTTTCCTATGTTTTCTAAATCTTTGTTGAAGTTCTCACTGTGTTCCTCTATTCTTTTCCTGGGTTTGATGGTGCCATGAGTGGTTCACTTTAAGTAGATGGTATAAGCTCCAGTGGCCATGGGCTTGGAGTTTCCCAGTGTGCATTGTGCTGGGACGGTTTTGTCAAAACAGCTAAGGCAAGTGCTGCTGGGGAAGTCCTAGCACATGCCACATGAGAGCCACCTTGGTGGGATCACAGGAGCTAGGGTGTGTGCAAGCAGAGGACTGCCTTGGGGGAAATAACTAAAGCTGGAAAGAATTCGAGGCTCAGGGCTCACTGATGTGGACCTATCAGACAAGCTACAACATCTGAACCCTACTTTTATTTTTGCTATCGAGGTTAAGAGAAAAGTAACCATGGTGATCATCAGGGACTTTGACCAAGGAGTTTCCAGCTGTCCCTACACCATGTCATAAATTCTCTAAGGTTAGTATATAGACTTCTTCCACTTATAGTCCAGTTGACCTTTGAATAACTGATTTTTGTTGCTGTTGTTGTTGTGTACCAGAGTGGATAAGTCTGCATTTCGGTCCTTCAGTGATAACTCTCCCTACTGCACTGGGGGTAGGTTTTCCTATGGTTTCCATATCTTTTTCTCCTACCCTTTTCCATGTGGTCCCTTTATCATCTGTTGAACAGAATCTGTTTAATCAGCCCTCATATCTACTTCAGAAAGAATAGCTCTATACATAGGCATAAATTCAATGTGCTATAAGGGGAAGTGAATTCAGGGTTTCCCTATGTCATAATCTTAAAATGCCTCAGAGATATAACAATTTTAAACATGCATCTAACAATAAAGTACCAAAATATATGGAACAAAATTTGTCAGAAATGCAAGGAGAACTAGAAAATTCAATAATAATGATGAGAAACTTCAGTACACCATGTTCAATAGAAAAATTGGGCAAAAGATCAATAGGAAAATAAAAGAATTGAACAACATTATAAACCTACAAGACTTTATGGAGAGTTATAGTGCACTTACCCAACAAGAGCAGAATACATTCTTATCAAATTTCTATGGGACAGTCTCCAGGATAGACCATATGTTATGCTACAAAACAAGTAATAATAATTTGTAAATGAAATAATGCCAAATATCTTATCTGTCCACTATGGAAAGACACTAGAAAAAATTAACAGATGAATATCTTAAAAATTCACAATTATGGAAAAAATTATAATGACTCCTAACCAATGAGTAAAAGAAAAAAAACGCAAAGAACAAACAAAATACTTGGAGATAATAAAAACAAAACCATGATTACCAAAATTTATGGAATAGAGCAAAAGCAAAGTTTAGGCCACAGTTCATAGTTTTAAATGCTTATATTAAACAGGAAGAAAAAAATCTCAAATCATAAACCTAACAATATGACTTAAGGACCTTGCAAAAGGATAAAAAAATGCAAAACTAGAGGAAGAATGAAAATGATAAAGATTAGAGCTAAGAATAGATAGAATAAATAATATTAAAATGTGTATGGAACCACAAAAGACACTGAATAGCCTTAACAATCTTGAGAAAGAAAAACACAGCTGGAGGTATCACAATTCCAGGTTCCAAGATATAATACAAATCTGTCATAATCAAAAGATTATGGTAATGGCACAAAAATAGATACATAGATCAATGGAACAGAATAGAGGACTCATAAACCCACACTTAAATGGTTAATTAATTTATGACAAAAGAGAAAAGAACATACAATGGGGAATATGACAGTCCCTTCAACAAATAATGTTGGGAAAACTGAACAGGTGCATGCAAAAGAATGAAACTGAACAACTTTCTAACACCACACACACACACACACACACACACACACACACACACATCCCAATGTATTAAAGACCTAAATGTGAGACCTGAAACCATAAAAAATCCTAGAATATAACGTAGGGAGTAATTTCTTTGACATTGGCTGCAGCAATATTTTTCTAGATATGTCTCTCAAAGCAAGGGAAACAAATGCAAAAATAAACTATTGGGAATATACCAAAATAAAAAGCTTCTGCACAGTGAAGGAAACAAAACAAAAAGACAATCAACTGAAATGGAGAAGATTTTTGGAAATGATATATCTGATAAGGGGTGAATATCCAAAATATATAAAGAACTTATACAACTAAAGACTGAAAAAAAGGCAATCTCATTTAAAATAGGGAAAGGACCCAAATAGAAATTTTTCCCAAGACATACAGATGGCCAACAGGCACATTAAAAGATACTCAACATCACTAATTGTCAGGGAAATGCAAATCAAAACCACAATGAGGTATCACCTTATACCTGTTAGAATGGCTAGAATCAAAAAGACAAGAAATAACAAGGGTTGGTGAGGATGAAAAAGAAAAGAATGCTCATGCACTCTTTATGGGAATGGAAATTGGTACAGCCATTGTTGAAAACAGTATGGAGTTTCCTCAAAAAATTTAAGATAGAGGGACACCTGAGTGGCTCAGTTGGTTAAGCCGCTGCCTTTGGCTCGGGTCATGATCACAGGATCCTGGGATCGAGTCCCACATCGGGCTCCTTGCGCAGTGGGGAGCCTGCTTCTCTCTCTGCCTCTGCCTGCTTGTGCACGCTTGCTCTCTCTCTCTCTCTCTGACAAGTAAATAAACAAAATCTTTTAAAAAATTTAAGATAGATATGTCATAAATCCAATTATTCCTCTACCCAAAGAAATTATATATGCATACCTATGTTTATTGCAGCATTGTTTACAATAGCCAAGCTATAGAAGAAAACCCAGTGTCCATCAATAAATGAATGGATAAAGATGTAGTGTGTGTGTGTATGTGAGTGTGCACACGTGCATGTACGATGGAATATTACACAGCCACAAAAAGGAGATGTTGGCATTTATGACAACATGATTGGACGTAGGTGTTTATGCTAAGTGAAATAAGTCAGACTGAGAAAGACAAATTTATGATTTCACTCATGTGGGGTCTAAAATCAAAACAAACAAACAAAAAGAAGAATCAGAACTAAAAATACAGAGAAGAAACTAATGGTTGTAGTGGGGGTGATTTGGCAAAATATGTGAAGGAGTGTAGGAGGTACAGGCTTCTAGTTATGGAGTAAATAAATCATGGGAATAAAAAGTATAGCACAGGGAAAATAGTCAGTGATATTGTAATAGAGTTGTATGGTAACAACTGTGGTTAGCATAGACTAACATATAGAGATGTTGAATCACTCAGTCATACACCTGAAAGTACTGTAACATTGTGTGTCAACTATACTCAAATTTTTAAAAACTGAAAAAAATGAATTGCAAATACAAAAGAAGACAAATTTACTAAAATCAAAAGGGAAACTAGCAACATTAGCACCAATCATATAGGTATAAGAAGAATTATGAAACTAGAAAAAACAGTAAGCCAATATATTTGACAACCTAGATGGAATCAACAAATTTCTAGAAATACCCAAACTACCAAAATTTACTCAAGAAGAAACATAAAATACTTGAATAATTATAAAAAGTAAAGAAGCTAAGGGGCACCTGGCTGGCTTAGTATGGAGCATGCAAACTCTTGATTTTAGGGTTGTAAGTTTGAACTCTACATTGGGTTTAGAGATTACTTTTTTTAAAAAAGGAGAGTTTAAATCAGTAATCAGTGCTCACTTTAGCAGCACATATACTAAATCAGTAATCAAAAACTTCCCAACACAGGAAAGTCCAAAATGAAACAGCTTCTCTAAGTATACAGAACACTTAAAAAAGATGAACTGCAATTCTTTTCAAACTCTTAAAAATAGAAAAATATTGTTTCCCTCACTGTGCAGAAGCTTTTTATTTAGATGTAGTCCCAGTAGTTTATTTTTGCTTTTGTTTCCCTTGCCTTAGGAAACATATCTAGAAAGAAGTTACTACATCCAAAGTGAAAGAGGTTACTGCCTGTGTTCTCCTCTAGGAAAAAATCAACAAAACTAAAAGGCAACCTATGAAGTGGGACAAGATATTTGTAAAGGACATATCTAATAAAGGGTTAGTATCCAAAATATATAAAGAACTTATAAAACTCAATACCAACAAACCAAACAATCCATATAAAAATTGGACAGAAGACATGAGTGGACATTTTTCCAAGGAAGACATGCAGATGGCCAAAAGACACATGAAAAGATGCTCAACATCACTCATCATCGGGAAATGCAGATCAAAACTACAAAGAGATACCACTTCACACCTGTCAGATTGGCTAAAATATAAAATAAAAAACACAAGAAACAAGTACTGGCAAGGATGTGGAGAAAAAGAAACTTTTGTGCACTATTGGTGGGAATGCAAACTGGTATAGCCACTGTGGAAGATGGTATCAAAGTTCCCCAAAAAGCTAAAAATAGAAATAGCCTATGATCCAGTAATCATACTACTGGGCATTTACCCAAATACAAGAATACTCAACTTTTGTATCAGAATGGATGGGACTAGAGGAGATTACACTGAGTGAAATAAGTCAAGCTGAGATAGTCAATTATCACACGGTTTCACTTACTTGTGGAGCATAAGGAATAACATGGAAGACATTAGGAGAAGGAAAGGAAAAGTGAGTTGGGGGAAATCAAAGGGGGAGATAAACCATGAGAGACTTTGGACTCTGAGAAACAAACTGAGGGTTTTGGAGGGGAGGGGGTAGAGGGTTAGGTGAGCCAGGTGGTGGGTATTAAGGAGGGCACATATGGCATGGAGCACTGGGTGTGGTGCATAAACAATTAATCTTGGAACACTGAAGAAATAAAATTAAATTGAAAAAAAAAGCACTAGTTCAAATGTATACACGCACCCTTATGTTTGTAGGAGCACAATCTACAATCACCAATTTGTGGAAACAGACCAAATGTCCATCAACTGATGAAAAGATAAGAAAGAAGTGGTATAAATATAAAATGAAATATTACTTGGCCATAAAAAGGATGAAATCTTGCTGTTTGCAACACCATAGCTGGAACTAGAATGTATTATACTAAGTGAAGTAAGTCAGTCAGAGAAAGAAAAATACCATATAACTTCACTTGATTGTGGAATTTAAGAAAGAAAACAAATGAACATAGTGGGGAAAAAGATAGGAAAACTAAGAAACAGACTCTTAACTATAGAAAACAAGCTGATGGTTATCAGAAGGGAGATGGATGGGGTGATGGGTAAAATAGATGACAAATATTAAAGAGGGCACTTCTTGTGATGAGCACTGGGTGTTCTATGGACGTGTTGAATTCTACACCAGAAACTAATATTACACTGTATGTTAACTAATCAGAATTTAAATAAAAACTTGAGGAAAAAATGATAAAATGCTTGTTAACTTATTCCATTAAGCCAGAATATCTCTGATATGAAAGATAAACAGAAACATCACAAGAAAAGTAAACTATAAATAAATATCTGTTGTAAATATAGATATAAAAGTTCCCAAAAGAACACTAACAAACAGAATTAAGAAACACTTAAACAATGTTTTGCAGGGCACCTGGGTGGCTCAGTTGGTTAAGTGCCTTTGCCTAGGTCATGATCCAGGGTTCCTGGGAGTGAGCCCTATGTTAAAGTCCCCTCTCAGCAGGGAGTCTACTACTCCTTCTCTCTGTCTCTTCCCACATGCACGTGTGAGCACGTACTCTCACACTCTCAAATAAATAATAAAACCTTAAAAAAAATTTTTTTTGCATTGTTACCAATAAGTTTTATTTCAGGAACATAAAGGTAACTCAACATAGAAAAATTAGCAAATATACTATGTCAAATTAAAAGAATGAAGAAGAAACACAGTATTATCATAATAGGGAAAAAACAGGAACATTAAAAACTTCCTAAATCTGATAAAAACATTTATATTAAAAATCCATAAAATACATAATTAACCTTAAAAGCCTGAAAACCTTTCCTCAAATCAGGAACAAGACAGGATGTTTGTTTTTACCACTGATATTCAACATTGTGCTGGAAATTCTAGCAAGAGTAATTAGGAAAAGGAACAAATAAAAGTCATTCAAACTGGAAAGGAAGAAGCAAAATGTTTGTGATTGCAGATCACATGATTTTATATACAGAATATCATTTAAAAACCCACAAAAAAACTATTACAGCTAACAAATTAAGGAAAATTTAAGATACAAGATCAACATAGAAAAATCAAACATGTATCTATATGCTAATAATCTAAAATACTAAAAACTAAATTAGTAAAACTTTTTTTATGAGAGCATCAAAAAAACAAAATACAATTGGATTGATCACTGGTAAGGAGATTGAATCTGTATTCAAGTACCTCCCAACAAACAAAATTCCAGGATTGCATGTCTTCACTTGTGAATTCCACCAAACACTGAAAGATTTAATAACTACCCTTCTTAAAATCTTCCAAAAAATAGAAGAGAAAGGAACACTTCTTAAATTAATTTTTATGAGGCCAGAATTGCCCTGATATTAAAACTAGAGAAAGACACCCAAGAAAGAAAATTACAGGGCAAAACTTTTAATGAACATAGATATGAAAATTCTCAAAAAAATATTAGTAAATCATACTCAACAATGAATTGAAAAGATTATACAACATGATCAAGTAGGATTTAGTCCAGAGCTGCAAGGATGGTTCAATAGCAGCAAACCAATCAGTGAGATACACCATATTACTAAATGAAGGATAAAAATTATATAATCATTTCAATAGATGCAGAAAAACCATTTGACAAATTTATGATAAAAACTCCCCACAAAGTGGGTACAAAGGAAACATACCTCAATATCAGTAGGACAATATATGGCAAGCTCACAGCTAATATCTAACAATGGTGAGGGGAGCCTGAGTGGCTCAGTCAGTTAAGTGTCTGCCTTTGGCTCAGGCCATAATCCCAGGGTCCTGGGATAAAGCCCTGCATGGACCTCGCAGCTCAGCAGAGAGCCTGTTTCTCCCTCTCCCTCTGTCCTGCTCATGCTTTCTCTGTCTCTCACTCTCTCTCTTTCTCAAGTAAATAAATAAAATCTTTTTAAAAAATGGTGAAAAGCTGAAGACTTTTCTTCTAAGATTAGGAACAAGACAAGGGTGTCCACTTACCACTTTTACTCAGTGTAGTATTAGAATCCTTAGCTACAATAATTAGGCAAGAAAAATAAATAAAGTAGAAATGAAGAAGTAAAGCTGTCACTATTTGTGGATGACATGATTTTATATATAGAAAACCCTGAAGACTACCAAAAGAATGTTAGAACTAATAAACAAATTTAATAAAGGGTAGAAAATCAACATACAAAGTCTGTTGCATTTCTATACACTAATAAGCTGTCCAAAAGAGAAATTAAGAAAACAATCTCATTTACAATTATAATAAAATAATAAAATACCCAGGAACAAATTTAACCAAGTTGGTGAAAGATCTGTACATTGAAAACTGTAAGACACTGATGAATGAAATTGAAGAAGACATAAATAAATGGATAGATATTCTGTGATCATGGATTGGAAAAAATAATACCACTAAAATGTCTGAATTACCCAAAACTATCTACAGAGTCAATTTAATCCTTACCAAAATTCCAATGGCATTATTCACAGAAATAAAACAAACAATCCTAAAATGTTTATGGAATCACAAAAGGCCCCAAACAGCAGAAGCAATCTTAAGGGAAAAAATGGGAGACATCATACTCTGATTTCAAACTATATTATAAAGCTATAGTAATCAAAACAGTACAGCATTGGCCTAAAAAAGACATAGATCAATGGAAAGAATAAAGAGCACAGAAAGAAACTCATGCCTATATAGCCAATTAATTCATGATGAAAGAGCCAAGGATATATATGGGGAAAAGATAGTCTCTTTAATAAATTGTGCTGGGAAAACTGGAAAACCACATTCAAAAGAATGAATATAAACTACTATATTATACCACACACAAAAATTAACTCGAAATGGATCAAAGAAAGCACCTGGTTTGCTCAGTTGGCTAAGTGTCTGCCTTCAGCTCAGGTCATCATCTCAGCATCCTGGGATCAAGTCCCACATCCAGCTCCCTACTCAGTGGGGAGCCTGGTTCTCCCTCTGCCCCTTACCCTGATCATACTTGCTCACTCTCTCTCAAAGAAATAAATAAAATATTTTTTAAAAAAATGGATCAAAGAGGGGCACCTGGGTAGCTCAGTGGGTTAAGCCTCTGCCTTCAGCTCAGGTCATGATTTTAGGGTACTAGGATTGAGCCCCGCATCAGGCCCTCTGTTCAGCAGGGACACTGTTTCCCCCTCTCCCTCTGAATGCCTCTCTGCTTACATGTGATGTCTCTCTCTCTCTCTGTCAAACAAATAAATAAAATCTTTTAAAAAATGGATCAAAGATTTGAATGTAAGACCTGAAACCATGAAACGCCTAAAAGAAAACAAAGACAGTAAGATTCTTCAGATTGGTCTCAGCAATGATTTTTAGATCTGACTCTAAAACGAAAATAAACAAGTGGGACAACCTCAAACTAAAAAGCTTTTGTACAGCAAAGGAAACCATCAACACATGAAAAGGCAAACTCCTGGGGAGCTTGGGTGGCACAGTCATTAAGTGTCTGCCTTTGACTCAGGTCACAATCCCAGGGTCCTGGAATCAAGCCCCTCATTGGGCTCCCTGCTCAGAGGGAAGCCTGCTTCTTCTTCTCCCACTCCCCCTGCTTGTGTTCCCTCTCACTCTCTCTCTCTCTCTCTCTCTCTCTCTGTCAAATAAATAAATAAATAAAAATTTTAATAAAAAAAAAAAGAAAAGGCAAACTCCTGCATGGGAGAATATATCTTCTATTTATAGTCAATAAGAAATTAGTATCCAAAATATATGAAGAACTCAAACATCTTAATAAGTACAAAACTATCTATCCAATTTAAAAAAGGGGGGCAGATGAACGGAATGGTCATTTTCCAAAGATTGTCAGATTGTCATTAGGTACATGAAATTTCTTCAACATCATATGAAGTTTCCTACAACATCATATGCATATCAAAACCTCAATAAGATATTGCTCCAGTTTTTAGAGTGGGTATTATGAAAAAGACAAGAAATATCAAGGTTGGAGGAGATGTGGAAACTTGGTAGGAATGCAAGCTAATGCAACCACCATTGGAATGTGGAATTTTCTCAAAAAAATAAAAATAGAACTACCATATGAAGAAAAAAAAAAGAGAACTACAATATGGTCCAGCAATTCCACTTCTGGGTATTTATTCAAGGAGAGTGAAAACATGTAGTTGAAAATATGTATGCATACCTGAGTTTATTGCATTATTTATAATAGCCAAGTATGGAAACAAACTATGTGTCCATCAATAGATAAAATGGACAAAGAAAAAAAATACATATATGGCATAAAAAAGAATGAAATCTTAGGGCGCCTGGGTGGTTCAGTTGGTTAAGTGGTTAAGCAACTGCCTTCAGCTCAGGTCATGATCCTGGAGTTCTGGGGTGGAGTCCAGCATTGGGCTCCCAGCTCCATGGGGAGTCTGCTTCTCCCTCTGACATTCTCCCCTCTCGTGCTCTCTCTGTCTGTCTCTCAAATAAAAAAAAATTCTTTAAAAAGCAAGAATGAAATCTTACCATTTGTGCTAACATGGGTAGATTTTGAGGGTATTATGCTAGGTGAAATAAGTCAGACGGTGAAAGACAAATACCTATGGTTTCACTTATATGTAAAATCTAGAAAACAAAAGGAACCTGGGCACCTGTCTAGCTAAGTTGAAAGAACATGTGATTCTTGATCTTAGGGTCATGAATTTGAGCGTCATTGGCTATAGAGATTACTTAAATGCACAAATATTTTTTTTTTTAAAAAGGAAACAAGAAAAAACTCACAGACACAGAGGACAGTATGGTGGTTGCCAGGTGTTGTGGGTTTTGAGTGGGTAGAATAGGTGAAGAGGGTCAAGAGGTACAAACTTCTTTTGTAAAATAAATGTCATGGGGCTGTAATGTACAGCATGGTCACTATAGTCAATAATATTGTTGTGCATTTTGAAAGTTGCCAAGAGAATAAATTTTAAGTTTCATCATAAGAAAAAATTTTTGGTAAGTTTGTATTGTGATGATAGTAACTAAACTTATTGTGGTGATTATTTTGTAGTGCATTCAAACATTTAGTCATTGTGTTGTATACCTGCAATTAATATAATATATATTATATTACATATACATATATATCATGATATACATTTTACCTCAAAAATTATTTATGTTTCTATACAAACAACAAATTGTGCAAAAAATTAAATTAAGGAAACAATCCCATATAGTAGAGCATCAAAATAATAAAATCCTTGGGAATAAATTTAACAAAAAAGTTGAAATATCTGTATAATGTAATCTATAAGACATTGATGAAAGCAATTGAAGAAGACACAAATACGTAGGGAGATATTCTGTATTCATAGATTAGAATATTGTTAAATTATCCATACTACCCAAAGTTGTCTACAGACTCAATGAAAAAAACTTGCTGATATTGGATTTGGTAATGATTTAATAGATATGTCACCCCAAGTACAAGCTCAAAAGCAAAATTTAACAGGTGAGAATACATCAAACTAAGAAACTTTTACACAGACTCACTCCCGCTTGTCTCATCACATAGAAGTTTTATCATCTCACAATGTTCCAAGAAGGGCAACCCTATTTTTCATTTCCTTAATGCTTTTTGACCTGGTCGTCAGCTGGATTCTCAAACAGAAGCCACCAGGTCATTGGGATGACACATTAAGATCAATATAAGCTGGCATTTTTTCTAGGCTTCCAAGCTTGTTTTCTAGGAGCATGGAACTGACCACTTACATTTATATCTGGGAGCACTATAGGCTCATCAGTGTGCTTTGGCATTCTCCGTGGATTTGGTATTTAACTTTCTTAATTTTGGCTATTATTGGTTCCATTGTATGGTCCATGGAGCGAAGCAAGATGGCAGAGTAGGAAACTGAAATAGCATTAGGTCCCAGGAGTTCAGCTAGATAGTTATCAAACCATTCTGAACACCTACAAACTCAACAGGAGATAGAAGAGAAGAAGAGCAGCAATTCTATGAACAGAAAATTGACCACTAAGTGAATCCAAAGCGATGGGAAGAGAGACTGTTGGGGGAGGGGCTGGCTCCCTACAAGCGGTGGAGCAGTGGAGCACAAGATTGGAACTTTCAGAAGTCTGCTCCACTGAGGGATGTCACTCCAGAGGCTAAGCAGGGTGGAGCCCTTGAGGAGATAGTGTGGTCTCAGGACCCGCGGGGTCACAGAAAGACCAGGAGTGCTGAGTATGGAAGAGCTCCCAAGTATTGGAACAGGGAAACCAGCTGCAGAGATGGAGCTGAGGAGTGAGCTCTCAGATCAGGGTTATCTTAAACCATGATCCAAGGCACAGTTGGGCCACTGATCTTTGAGCAGGGACCCCACCGGTGGCAGATCCAGGGAGACTCACCTTCCTCCTCCAGGAGGAGCAGTATAAAAGTGCACACTAGGGATCTGCTGGGTTTGGCAACTCCAAATGGGGCTGTGTGCCAGAGATAGAAATGTGCAGACACAGACCAGGTGAGCTTGGGGCACAACCAGAGACCAGGGAGATGGGAGTGATTGCTCTTCTCTGAGGGAACACTGAGGAGTGGGGCCCTGAGGTCTCAGCTCCTCTGGGCTGGAGATTAGCAGGCGGCCATTTTCATTCCTGTCCTCCAAAACTGTACAGAAAGCATTCAGGGAACAAAAGCTACTGAGAGCAAACCTGAGCAGATTACTTAGCTTGGCTGCTGGCAAGGATGGTGCAATTCTGCCTCAGGCAAAGACATTTGAGAATCACTGCAACAGGCCCCTCATCGAGAAGATCAGCAAAAATATCCAGCCAAGACCAAGTTTACCAATCAATGAAAACTGTGGAACTCCAGAGCTAGGGGAAAGCAACACATAGAATTCATGGCTTTTTCCCCATGATCCTTTAATCTTACAAAGTTAAAATTTTTTAAATTTTATTTTTCTCTTATTCTTTTAACTTTTCCTCTTTCCTCTTTTAACATTTTTAAACTATTTTATCTTATCAATAACTTTTTAAAACTCTTTTAAAATTTTCATCGTCACACTCATATTTTATCCCTGCATTGTATTTAACCTTATTTTTTATATACATATAGGTTTTTTCCTTTAAAATTTTTGAATATCATTTCTTCTAATAGATCAAAATATACCCTAAATCTAGCTCCAGCCTGATCACATACTCTCCTCTTTTTTTTTAGGTTTTCCAACCAGCTAATCTTATCAATTCCTTTTTAGAATCTTCTTAAATTTTCACTTTATAGTCATATTCCGTCTCTTCATTGTGTTTATCCTTATTTTGTGTATATATATATATTTTTTTTTCTTTCTTTAAAATTTTGGGAGGTAGTTTCTCCTAAGAGAACAGAATACACCCAAAATCAAGTGGGTGGCTCTGTTCTATTCACTAGTCTAATATATAACCTTTATTTTTATTTTTTTTTAAATTTTTCCCCTTTTCTTCTCCCCCTGACTTCAGGTCTCTTCTAATTTGGTTAGTGTATATTTTTCTGGGGTCTTTGCCACCCTTTTAGTATTTTACTGTCTCATTCATATATTCTTATCTGGATAAAATGACTAGGTGGAAAAACTCACCACACACACACAAAAAAAGAACAAAAGGCACTATCAATGGCTAGGGACCTAATCAATATGGACATTGGTAATATGTCAGTACTAGAGTTCAGAATGATAATTTTCAAGGTGCTAGCTGGGCTTAAAAAAGGCATGGAAGATATTAGAGAATCCCCTTCTGGAGAAATAAAAATCCCTTTTTGGAGAAATGAACTAAAATCTAACCAAGTTGAAGTTAAAAAAAAAAAGCTATTAATGAGATGAAATCAAAATGGAGGTGCTTACTGCTAGAATAAATGAGGTAGAAGAGAGAATTAGTGATATAGAAGATCAAACGATGGAGAATAAAGCTGAGCAAAAGAGAGACAAACAACTATTGGACCACGAGGGGAGAATTCAAGAGATAAGTGATACCATAAGATGAAACAATATTAAAATCACTGGGATCCCAGAAGAAGAAGAAAGAGAGAGGAGCAGAATGTATACTAGAGCAAATTATAACAGAGAAATTCCCTAATATGGCAAAGGGAACAAGCATCAAAATCCAGGAGGCACAGAGAATCCCACTCAAAATCAATAAAAATAAATCTACACCCCTTCATCTAATAGTAAAACTTACAAATCTCAGTGACAAAGAGAAAATCCTAAAAACAGCTCAGGACAAGAGGTCTGTAACATATAATGTTAGAAATGTTAGACTGGCAGCAGACTTATCCACAGAGACCTAGCAGGTCAGAAAATACTGTCATGATATATTCAGAGCACTAAATGAGAAAAATATGCAGCCAAGAATACTATATCCAGCTAGACTGTCAATGAAAAAAAAAAAGGAGAGATAAAAAGCTTCCAGGACAAACAAAAACTAAAAGACTTTGCAAATACCAAACCAGCCCTACAGGAAATATTGAAAGGGGTACCCTAAACAAAGAGAGAGATTAAAAGTAATAGACCAAAAAGGAACAAAAGACAATATACAGTAACAGTCACCTTACAGGCAATACAATGGCACTAAATTCATATCTTTCAATAGTTACCATGAATGTAAATAGGCTAAGTGTCCCCAATCAAAAGACACAGGGTATCAGAATGGATAAAAGAACAAGACCCATTGATTTGCTGTCTAAAAGAAACTCATTTTAGACCCAGAGACACCTCTAGATTTAAAGTGAGTGGATGGAAAACAATTTACCATACTAATGGACATCAAAATAAATCTTGGGTGGCAATCCTTATATCAGATAAATTAGATTTTAATTCAAGACTATAATAAGAGATGAGGAAGGACACTATATCATACTTAAAGAGTCTGTCCAACAAGAAGATCTAACAATTTTAAATATCTATGCCCCTAACGTGGGAGCCAAGTATATTAACAAATTATATATTATATATAAACCAATTAACAATTATATAAACCAATTAATAGCAAAATCAAAGAAACACATCGACAATAATACAATAATAGCAGGGGACTTTAACACCACCCCTCCTCACTGAAATGGACAGATCATCTAAGCAAAAGATCAACAAGGAAATAAAGACTTTAAATGACACACTGGACCAGATGGTTATCACAGATATATTCAGAACATTCCATCCCAAAGCAACAGAAAGTACATGGAACATTCTCCAGAATAGAACACATCCTGGGTCACAAATAGATTACATCCTCCATCTCAACCAGTACCAAAAGATTGGGATCATTCCTTGCATATTTTTAGAGCACAATGCTCTGAAGCTAGAACTCAATCACAAGAGGAAAGCTGGAAAGAACTCAAATGCATGGAGGCTAAAGAGCATCCTACTAAAGAATGAATGGGTCAACCAGGAAATTAAAGAAGAATTTAAAAAATTCATGGGAACAAATGAAAATGAAAACACAACTGTTCAAAACCTTTGGGCTGCAACAAATGCGGTCCTGAGAGGAAAATATATAGTGGTACAAGCCTTTCTCAAGAAACAGGAAAGGTCTCAAATATACAACATAACCCTACACCTAAAGGAGCTGGAGAAAGAACAGCAAAGAAAGCCTAAACCCAGCAAGAGAAGAGAAATAATAAAGATCAGAGCAGAAATCAATGAAATAGAAACCAAAAGAACAGTAGAACAAATCAAAGAATCTAAGAGCTGTTCTTTGAAAGAATTAATAAGATTGATAAGCCCCTGGCCAAACATATCAAAAAGAAAAGAGAAAGGATCCAAATAAATAAAATCAGGAATGAAAGAGGAGAGATCACAACCAACACCAAGGAAACACAAACACTTAGAAGAACATATTATAAGCAACTCTACGCCAGCAAAGTTGACAATCTGGAAGAAATGGATGCATTCCTAGAGGCATATAAACTACCACAACTAAGCCAGGAAGAAATAGAAAACCTGAACAGACCCATCACCAGTAAGGAGATTGAAGTAGTCATCAAAAAGATCCCAACAAACCAGAGCCCAGGGCCAGACGGCTTCCCAGGGGAATTTTACCAAACATTTAAAAAAGAATTAATACCTATCCTCCTAAAACTGTTCCAAAAAGTAGAAATGGAAGGAAAACTTCCAGACTTATTGTATGAGGCCAACATTGCCTTGATCCCCAAACCAGAGAAAGACCCCATCAAAAAAGAGAATTACAGATCAATATCCTTAATGAACACAGATGCAAAAATTCTCACTAAAATACTAGCTAATAGGATCCAACAGTACATTAAAAGGATTATTCACCACGACCAAGTGTGACTTATTCCTGGGCTGCAAGGATGGTTCAACATCTGCAAATCAATGTGATACAATACATTAATAAGAGAAAGAACAAGAACCATATGATACTCTCAATAGATGCTGAAAAAGCATTTGACAAAGTACAGCATCCTTTCTTGATCAAAACTCTTCAAAGTGTAGTGATAGAGAGTACATACCTCAATATCGTAAAAGTGATCTATGAAAAACCCACAGAAAGTATCATTCTCAATGGGGAAAAACTGATAGCTTTTCTGCTAAAGTCAGGAACATGGCAGGGCTGTCCACTATCACCACTGCTATTCAACATAGTACTAGAAGTCTTAGCATCAGCAATCAGACAACAAATAGAAATAAAAGACATCCAAATCAGCACAGAAGAAGTAAAACTCTCACTCTTTGCAGATGATATGATACTTTATGTGGAAAACCCAAAAGACTCCACTCCAAAACTGTTAGAACTCATACAGGAATTCAGTGAAGTGTCAGGATATAAAATCAATGCAGAGAAATAAGTTACATTTCTATACACCAACAGCAACACAGAAGAAAGAGACATTAAGGAGTTGATCCCATTTATAATTGCACCCCAAACTATAAGATACTTAGGAATAAACCTAACCAAAAAGGCGAAGAATCTTTACTCAGAAAACTATAAAGTACTCATGCAAGAAATTGAGGAAGACACAAAAAAATGGAAAAACGTTCCATGTTCATAGATTGGAAGAACAAATATTGTGAAAAGGTCTATGTTACCTAAAGCAATCTACATATTTAATGCAATCCCTATCAAAATACCATCAATATTTTTCACAGAGCTGGTACAAATAATCCTAAAATGTATATGGGACGAGAAAAGACCCCGAATAGCCAGAGGAATGTTGAAAACGAAAGCCAAAGTTGGTGGCATCACAATTCCAGACTTCAAGCTCTGGACAGTATGGTACTGGCATGAAAACAGACACATAGATCAATGAAACAGAATAGAGAGCCCAGAAATGGACCATCTTCTCTATGATCAACTAATCTTCGACAAAGGAGGAAAGAATATCCAGTGGAAAAAAAGTCTCTTCAACAGATGGTGTTGGGAAAATTGGACAGCCACATGCAGAAAAATGAAACTGGACCATTTCTTTACACCTCACACAAAAATAGACTCAAAATGGATGAAAGACCTCAATGTGAGACAGGAATCCATCAAAATCCTTGAGGAGAACACAGACAGCAACCTCTTCGATGTCTGCCACAGCAACTTCTTCCTAGAGACATTGCCAAAGGCAAGGGAAGCAAGGGCAAAAATGAACTCTTGGGATTTCATCAAGATCAAAAGCTTTTGCACAGCAAAGGAAATTGTCAACAAAACCAAAATACAATTGACACAATGGGAGAAGATATTTGCAAATGACATATCACATAAAGGGCTAGTGTCCAAAATCTATGAAAAACTTATGAAACTCAACACCCAAAGAAGAAATAATCCAATCAAGAAATGAGCAGAAGACATGAACAGAAGTTTCTTCAAGGAAGACATCCAAATGGTCAACAGACAGATGAAAAGTGCTCAACATCACTCAACACCAGGGAAATACAAATCAAAACCTCAATGAGATATCACCTCGTGCCAATCAGAAAGGATAAAATTAACAAGTCAGGAAATGACAGATGTTGGCAAGGATGTGGAGAAAGGGGAACTCTCCTACACTCTTGGTGGGAATGCTAGTTGGTGCAGCCACTCTGGAAAACAGAATGGAGGTTCCTCAAAAAGCTGAAAATTGAGCTACCCTATGACCCAGCAATCTCACTACTGAGTATTTACCCTAAAGATACAAATGTAGTCATTAGAAGGGGCATGGGTACCCCAATGTGTATAGCAGCAATGTCCACAATAGCCAAACTATGGAAAGAACCTAGATGTCCATGAGCAGATGAATGGTTAAAGAAGTTGTGGTATATATATACACACACACACACACAATGGAATACTATGCAGCTATCAAAAGAAATGAAATCTTGCATTTGCAATGACATGGATGGAACTAGAGGGTATTATGCTAAGCAAAATAGTCAATCAGAGAAAGACAATTATCATATGATCTCTCTGATATGAGGAATTTGAGAGGCAGGGCAGGGGATTGTGGGGGATAGGGAAGGAAAAAAATGAAACAAGATGGGATCGGGAGGGAGACAAACCATAAGAGACTCTTAATGTCACAACTGAGGGTTGCTGGGTTGTAAGGGGAAGGGATAGGGTGTTTGCGTTATGGACATTGGGGAGGGTATGGGCTATGGTGAGTGCTGTGTAATGTGTAAGACCTGTACCCCTGGGGCAAATAATACATTATATGTTAATAAAAATAATTTTAAAAGAAGCTTTTACACAGCAGAAACAAACAAAAACAAAACAAAACAAAACAAAAATGGAACAGCAACCTTTAAAAATGGGACAAAATATTTATAAGCCACATAAGTGATAAGGGGTTAATAACCAGAATATATAAATAATTCATGCAACTAAATTAAAGACCTGTAATCTGATTAAAATAGGTAAAGGACATGAATAGACTTTTTTTCAAAGAAGACATTCAAATGGCCAACTGGTTTATTAAAATGTAATCAACATCACCAATCATCCGGGAAATGCCAATCAAAACCCCAGTGAGATAACTTCACACCCATTATAATGGCTACTAGTGAATGGACAAAAGATAACAAGTGTTAATGAATATGTGCAATAAAGGGAACCATGATGCACTGTTGGTAGTAATGTAAATTGGTACATCCACTATGAAATACAATATGGAGTTTTCCAAAAAATTAAAAAGAAAACTACAATATGATCCAGAAATTCCACTTCTAGGTATATATATAATGCAAGTGAAATCAATATTGTGTAGAGATTCTGTACCTCTATGTCCATTGCAACATTGTTTATAATTAAAACATGAAAACAACCTGAATGTCCATCAATAAATGAATGGATAAAGAAAATTATATATATATACATATATATGTATAAATGAAGAAAATGTAATAGATAGATAGATAGATAAAATGAACACAGATGCAACGAATCTCAAAAAGTACTAGGAAACCAAATTCAACAGCATATTAGAAGCTACATACACCATGAGCAGGTGTGAACAAGTGGGATCCATCCCTGGCATGCAAGGATGGTTTAACATAAGCAAATCAAAAATTTGATATATCACATTAATGAAATGGAAGATAAAATGATAAGATCCCAATAATTGCAGAAAGAGCATTTCATGAAATTCAACCTCTATCCATGATAAAAACTCTTAACAAATTAAGTATGAAAGAAAGGTAGCTCAACATAATAAAGATCATATGTTAAAAGCTCACAACTAAAATCATACTCAAGAGTAAAAGGTTGAAAGATTTTTCTCAAGATTAAGAACTAGACATGGGCGACCACTTTCACCATTCCTCTTCTACATAGTACTGGAAGTCCTAGACAGAACAATCAGGTGAAAAAAATTAATAAAAGCCATCCAAATCATAAAAGGATTAAAAATTTTAGATTAACGAAGAAAAAAGGAGAAGACTACTAACTGAAATTTGAACTGAAGAGAAGAAATTACTAACCATTTCACTAACACTAAAAGCATTATAAGAAAATATTATAAACAAATATACACTAAAAAAAAGAAATAACAGATAAAATGGATATATTCCTAGAAACACATAACCTCTTAAGAGTTAATGATGAAGAAATAGAAATTCTGAAAAGATCAATAATGAATAAATCAATTGAACCAGTAATTTTAAAAGATTTATTTGACATATTTACATTAAAAAAATTTTTTTAACTTTATTTTTTCAGTGTTCTGAATTCATTGTTTATGCATCACACCCAGTGCTCCATGCAATATGTGCCCTCCTTAATACTCACCACCAAGCTCACCCAACCCCCCACCTCTGTCCCTTCCAAAACCCTCAGTTTGTTTCTCAGAGTCCACAATCTCTCATGGTTGGTCTCCCCCTCTGATTTCTCCCAATTCACTTTTCCTTTCCTTCTCTTAATGTCCTCCATGTTATTCCTTATGCTCCACAAGTAAGTGAAACCATATGATAATTGACTCTCTCTGCTTGACTTATTTCACTAGGCATAATCTCTTCCAGTCGCATCCATGTTGATACAAAAGTTGGGTGTTCATCTTTTCTGATGGAGGCATAATACTCCATAGTATATATGGATCATATCTTCTTTATCCATTCGTCCATTGAAGAGCATCTTGGTTCTTTCCACAGTTTGGTGACCGTGGCCATTGTTGCTATGAACATTGGGGTACAGATGGCCCTTCTTTTCACTACATCTGTATCTTTGGGGTAAATACCCAGTAGTGCAATTGCAGGGTCATAGGGTAGCTCTATTTTCAATTTCAATTTATTTTATTTTATTTATTTGACAGACAGAGATCACAAGCAGGCAGAGAGGCAGGCATAGAGAGGGAAGCAGGCTCCCTGCTGAGCAGAGAGCCCGATGTGGGGCTCGATCCCAGGACCCTGAGACCATGACCTGAGCTGAAAGCAGAGGCTTTAACCCACTGAGCCACCCAGGTGCCCCTATTTTCAATTTCTTAAGGGATCTCCACACTGTTTTCCAAAGTGGCTGCACCAACTTGCATTCCCACCAACAATGTAAGAGGGTTCCTCTTTCTCCACATCCTCTCCAACACACGTTGTTTCCTGTCTTGTTAATTTTGGCCATTCTAACTGGTGTAAGGTGGTATCTCAATGTGGTTTTGATGTGAATCTCCCTGATGGCTAGTGATGATGAACATTTTTTCATGTGTCTGGTAGCCATTTGTATGTCTTCATTGAAGAAGTGTCTGTTCATGTCTTCTGCCCATTTTTTGATGTGATTACGGTTTTTGAGTGTTGAGTTTGAGGAGTTCTTTATAGATCTTGTATATCAGCCCTTTGTCTGTAGTGGCATTTTCAAATATCTTCTCCCATTTCACGGGTTACCTCTTTGTTTTGCTGACTGTTTCCTTTGCTGTGTAGATGCTTTTTATCTTGAAGTCCCAAAAGTTCAGTTTTTCTTTTGTTTCCTTTGTCTTTGGACACATGTCTTGAAAGAAGTTACTGTAGCTGATGTCAAAGAGGTTACTGCTTATGGTCTCCTCTAGGATTTTGATGGATTCCTGTCTCATATTGAGGTCTTTAATCCATTTTGAGTTTATCTTTGTGTATGGTGTAAGAGAATGGTCGAGTTTCATTCTTCTGTGTATAGCTGGGTATTTACACCAAATATACAGATGTAGTGAAAAGAAGGGCCATATACACCCCAATATTCATAGCAGCAGCGTCCACAATATCCAAACTGTGGAAAGAGCAGAGATGCCCTTCAACAGACAAATGGATAAAGAAGATGTGGTCCATATATACAATGGAATATTACTCAGCCATCACCAAAGATGAATACCCAACTTTTTCATCAGCATGGATGGGAGTGGAGGAGATTTTGCTGAGTGAAGTAAGTCAAGCAGAGAAAGTCAATCATTACATGGTTTCACTTACTTGTGGAACATTAGGAATAACATGGAGGACACTAGGAGAAGGAAGGGAAAAATGAAGGGGTAGGAATTGGTGGGGGAGATGAACCATGAGAGACTGTGGACTCTGAGAAACAAACTAAGGGTTTTAGAGGGGAGGTGGGGGAGTGGGTTGGCCCAGTGATAGGTATTAAGGAGGGCACATATTGCATGGAGCACTGGGTATTATACATGAACAATGAATCTTAGAACACTACATCAAAAGCTAATGACATACTGTATGGTGAGTAACATAACACAATTTTAAAAAAGGAGTAATAGACATATTTAGCAAACTTAAGGGATAAAAAACACCAAAAAACCCATGGCATTCCTATATACAAAAAATGTAAAAATGAAAAAGAAGTTAAGAAAATAATTTTATTTACAACAGCATCAAAAAAATAAAACCTTAGGAATAAATTTAACCAAGGAGACAGAAGACTTGTATACTAAACTATGAAATGTTTTTATGAAATTAAAAAAGATAGGACCATGGTTATATGATTAAAAAATTGTATGTAAACTGGTTGATGAAGAATGATTTTTAACTTCATAAAATGTTTTACCTATTAATAAATAAATAAATGAAAATAAACTTTGTGTTCATGTTAATATTGTTGTCACTACCATTCAAATTGATTAACAGGTTCGATATAATACTTTCATAAATCCCAGTGACATTTTTTGCAAAAATGGAAAAGTCCATCCTAAAATTAATATAGGATCCCAAAAAACTCCAAATAGCCACAAAAAATCTTGAAAATGAATAAAGCTGGGGGTCTCACACTTGCTAACATCACACTTCACTAATATTGCTATAGTGGTACCAAATCAAAATAGTGTGGTAGTGGCATAAAGAAGGACATATAGACTAATGGAATACAATAGAGAATCCGGAAATAAGCTCTCATATCTATTGTCAAATAATTTTTGATAAGGGTGTCAAGACCATTCAATGTGGAAAAGCCATTTTTTTCAACATATGGTGATGGAAAAACTGGAAATTCACAGGCAAAAACAATTGGACTCATCTTACACCATATACAAAGATTAACTCAAAATGGATTAAATACCTAAATGCAAGAGCTGAAATTGTAAACCTGTTAGAATTTCATTCACTTCTTGAATCTTCAGGTTATGTCTTTCACCAGATTTCAGGAGTTTCCAGCCATTATTTCTTCTAATACTTTTTTCAGTTCAAGTGTGTCTCTCCTCTCCTTTCAGGATTCAAATGTGCAAATGTTATCTCTATTGTTAAAGTCCCAAAGATCCCTGATGACTGCTTTCAGTTTACAGTCTCTCTGTTGTTCAGTTTGGTTAAATTCCACTGATCTGTTTCAAATTCACCCATTCCATAACCATTCTACTACTGAGCACAAACAGTTTTTAATTTTGGTTATTGCGTATTTCAGTAATATATTCAAATTCAGCTAGAACAAACTCAAAGAAACCTGCACCAGGTCATATCATAATTAAACTTTTGCATGTAAACATCAAGACTTGAAAGCAGTCTTAGAATAATGCCACATTACCAATAAGGGATCACCAATTTGAATGACAGGAGATTTCTACTCTGAAACCAGGGAGGCCCAAAGTGGTACAACATATTTGAAGTGCTAAAATTCAAACAAACAAAAACCAACACATTAGATCAAAATTCTATACACAGCAACAATGTCCATCAAGAATGAGGGAGAAATAAAGATATTTTCAGACAAAGGAAAACTTAGAGAATTTGTTACTTACAAATCTATCTTTAAAGACAGACTAAAAGGAAGTTCTTACAAATGGAAGTTTTTATAAAAGAAAAAAAAATTCTTGAAATTTCACAAAGGAAAGAACATCACAATTGATGGAAACAGAATGTATAGAAAATATGAGACCATCCTACTGATAATGAGTTTCTTAAATTATAGTAGACTATTGAAGTAAAAATTATAATGCCAACTGATCTGATTGTCAATATACATAAAGGAAATACTTAAGACAATTACATTTTAAAAGTAGGGAAGATACAGAAGTCTAAATCTAAATCTAAATGGAAGTAAGTTTACTACATGTCAACTGAAGTGGTAAAACACTAATGCTAGTATACCGTGATAACTTATGTATATATAGAAAGTATATATATATTATTTATATATGTGTAAATAGTTACATATAGTATAACTATTGTTATATATAATGTAACTATATGCTACTATATAACTGTATGTAACTATATATAGTATACTAATATATATACTATAGTATAGTATATCGATATATATAGTAGTATAGTAGTATATAGTAGTATACTACAGTACACTAGTACATAGTATAGTATAGTAGTATACACTGTATAGCAGTAGTAGTAGTATAGTATAGTAGTATAGTATAGTAGTATAGTATAGTATATCTATATATAGTAGTAGATCTATAGTACCATATATCTGTATATATATAGTATATATATATCATATATATAGATTATACAGTATATATAGTATATATATACTATATATTATGTATTTTCCATATACTATAGAAATTTTCCAGATACTATATATAGTATATAGCATATATGTAGCAAGTTATACATATATATGCTATACATATAGAAAGTTATATGTATAAATTATATTTATGTTGTATAAGTTATATATATATATAATTATATATATTATAGTAATGGCAACTACTAAGAAAACTACATAAGGCAATATACTAAAAAAGAAAAAACCTATACTAAAGTAAAAAACAAATTATAAGTAAATCAACATGGAATCCTAAAAATGAGTAACTCATAGAAGGCAAGAAAAGTGTTATATTAGGGAAAATAAGAACCAGAGGAAACAAACAAAACACACAATTAAATGACAGGTTTAACTACTAATATCATCAACTACCTTAAATGTTCTAAATGTGGTAATTTAAAGACAGAGACTCATAGAATGGATTAAAAACAAAATGATCCAATTATATGCTTCCTATAAGAAATTCATTGTAGATTTGATAATGTAGGTAGCCTAAAACTAAAAGGATTGAAAAATATATACCATGCAACATTAATTTTTAAAAGCAATGTTTATGTTGATAATCAGAAAACATGGACTTTAGAACAAAGAAAATTATTAAAGACAAAAGAAAGGCTTCTGGTCAACCAGGAAGACATAAAATGCGTAAGCATTAAACAACAAAGCTTCAAAATACATGAAGCATAAACTGATAGAAACAAAAGGACAAATAGACAAAATTCACAATTCACTTAAAAATACAGTCTTTGTTGTGATAGGCTCTTCACTGCTTGATCAGCTAGTCCAATAAAAATAATATTTAACTTTTGACAAAAACATATCTGGTAACATTTTTAAAAAACCTATTGTATATATGTATAATTTTGATCCTTATAAAGACCACTTCAGGTACTACTATTATTTCACTTTACAGATGGAGAAGGTTATGTTTCAGAAAGGACATGTTCAAGATCTTAGTGGGTAGTGGAAAAAGGTATATGGAAAATTTCTGTAAGATACCAAATAAAAAATAAAGAAAAATAAAAGTGTCTACCTTTCTATCCTATATTTGCTACAGCAGGTATATTTATTCATAATAAATCAAAAAGTTATGGAAAAGAAATTAATTGTGATTATTTTTGTGAAATCATTAATGAATATTCTTTTTTCTTATTGTAATTTATAAATTACCTTCAATGACCTTCTATTTCTCATGTAATATGTAAAAGAAACTAAAAGCATGTAAAACAAGCTGGCATTTTAAGACCATCAATTCACAAAGTTTAAAAAGAATTTTAATATAAAGTGGTGAAGTTCATTTAGGGAAATAAGTAATCTCCCAATGTTAATAAAAGCATGCATTACTACAACCCTAATAGAGGGTAATTGGACATTATAACAAAAATCTTTAAGATGCCTTTATTTATGATTTCTCCTGACAATGTGTATGAAATTAATAATATTTAATATAAGGAAGGATTATTTTGTTATGTTCATAGCAGCCTCATTTAAAAAAATATACTTCATATAGTAGAACTGTTACAGACTTACAGAAAAACTGAGCAGATAGTACAGAGCATTCCTTAATATCTGTGTTAGTGTGATGGATTTGTTATAATTCACAAATCAATACTGATACATTATTATCAACACTTTACATTAGGTTTCCTTCATTTTCTTGGACAGTTCTATTGTTTTTGACAAATGCATATATCATGTATGCATCATTAAAGTCTCATAGGGAATAATTTCATCAAAATCCCATTCTTTACCTATCCATCTCTCTCCATCCCACAGAACCCTGACAACCACTGTTATTTTTACCATCTCTATAGTTCTACATTTACTGAAATGCCATATAGTTGGAATAATACAATATGTAGCCTTTCCAGGATGACTGCTTTGGTATTACTCATCTAAGTGTCTTCCATGTCTTTTTGTGACTCATTTCTTTTTTGCACTAAAAAATATTCCACTGTCTGGATATATGAGTTTATCCATTCACATGTTGAATAAGATCTTGGTTGTTTGTACTTTTGGAAATTACAAATAAAGGTGCTGTATAGAATTACATGCAGGTTTTTATGTTGACATATCATCAATTTATTTTGGTCAATATCTAGGAGCACTATTGCTAGATTTTATAATAAGGCTATGTTTAGGTTTGTAAGAAACTGCCAAACTGTCTTTCAAAGTAGCTATTACATTTTACATCACCAGTAGCAATGCACAGTAGTGCCTATTTCTCTTCATCATTGCTACCATTTGGTGTTTCAGTGTTTTGGATTCTGGCCATACCAGTAGGTGTGCAGTAGTAACCTACTGTAGTTTTCTTTTGCAATTACTTAATGACATATGATGTTGAGAATCTTTTCATTTGTTTATTTGTTTTCTGTATATCTTCTTTGATGAAGTTTCTGTTCAGATCTTTTGCTCATTTTTTTACATTTATTTATTTATTTGAGAGAGAAAGCACAGGATGGGAGAGGCAGAGAGAATCTCAAGCACACTCTCTGCTGAGTGCAGAGCCCCATGGGGGGCTTGATCTCACAACCCTGAGAGCATGACCTGAGCCAAAATCAAGAATTGGATGCTTAACCAATTGAGCCATCAGGCACCCCTTGTCCATTTTTAAAAAATTGGGATGTTTTTCCCTTATTTTTGAGTTTTAAGAGTTTTTAAAAATATTTTGGAAAATATTTTACAAGTAGTTTTGTAAATATTTGTATTTAGGAGAAAATTTGTATTTAGGAGAAAACCACAGTCTAGGTTTAGACTGTGGTTTGCCTTTTTATTCTTTTACCAGTGACTTTCACATAGCAGAAGGTGTTAAACTTCACTGTAGTTTTACTTACATTTTCCTAGAATTATTGAGGTATAATTCACAAATAAAATAAGATGCATTTATTTTTTTTTATTTATTTATTTGATAGATAGAGATCACAAGTAGGCAGAGAGGCAGGCAGAGAGAGCGAGAGGAGGAAGCAGGCTCCCCGTTGAGCAGAGAGCCCGATATGGGGCTCGATCCCAGCACCCCGGGATCATGACCTGAGCCGAAGGCAGAGGCTTTAACCCACTGAGCCACCCAGGTGCCCCAATAAGATGCATTTAAAGTATAAAACCTGCTGATATACATATACATTGCAAAATGATCATCACAATTAAATTAATTATCATATTCATTACCTCACAAAGCAACCTTTTTTCTATGGTGACAATGATTAAGATCTACTCTTTTGTAGAATTTAAGAAAGAAAACAGATGAACATAGGGGATAGGAAGGAAAAATAAAATAAGATGAAAACAAAGGAGGAAAACCATAAGAGACTTTAACTATAGGAAACAAATAGAAGGTTGCTAGAGGGGAGATGGGTAGGGGGATGGGGTAATTGGGTGATGGACATTAAGGAGGGCACTTGAAGTAATGAGCACTTGGTGTTATATGCAACTGATGAATCACTAAATTCTACATCTGAAACTAATAATACAACCTATGTTAATTAAATTGAATTTAAATAAAAAAATTTTTTAAAAGATCTACCCTTTTAGTAAGTTTTGAGTGTACAATATAGTAGTATTAACCATATTCCCTATGCTGTACATTACATTCCCTAACTGAAATTTTGTATCCTTTGACCAACATCTTCCATTTCCTCCATACCCTCAGTCTTTTGCTATCTCCATTCTAATCCATTTCAATGAGTCTGTCTTTTTGTATTGTTCTGTTTTATTTTTAGATTCCACATGTAAGACCATACAGTATTTGTCTTCCTCTGCCTGTCTTTCTCTGCTAAGTGGCATAATGTCCTCCAGATTCATTCATGTTTTTGCAAATGACAGAATTTTTTTTATGGATCAGTAATATTACACTGTGTGTATGTATACACACATATGTATGTATTTTTTCTTAATTCTTCTGTACATTGATTTACACTTAAGTTGTTTCCCTACATGGCTATTGTGAGTAATAATTCATTGAACATGGGAGTGTAAATATCTCTCTGAGATACTGATTTTATCTATCATCTATCTACCTACCTACCTATCATCTCCAGAAGTAGAATTTGTGAGTCATGTAGTAATTTTATTTTAATTTTTTTAGGAACCTCCATACTGTTTTCCATAATGGCTGTGCCACTTTATATTCCTACTAACAATGTAAAAAGGTTTCCTTTTCTTCATATTCTTGCCAACTCTTGCAATCTCTTGTCTTTTTGATAATAGTTATCCTAACAGGTTTGAGGTGATATCTTACTGTGATTTTGCTGTGCATTTGCCTAATGATTGGTGCTGTTGAGCACATTTTCATGTACCTGTCCTTTGCCCTTTTTATTTTAAGTTCCCCCAAATCACATTTACTAGGAGAAAGTGGGAGTCATAGTAATACAGGAAATGTTTGAGTACAGATTTCATGAAATTCCATTCTTCTCTTATAATAAATGGCTCTCTTTTCACTTAATTTCATATATAATAGTTATATATTATCATAATTCAACAAGCTCAAATTTAAACATGACATCTACATTTTATTTATTTATTTATTTATTTAAATTTAATTTTTTTTCAGCATAACAGTATTCCTTGTTTTTGCACTACACCCAGTGCTCCATGCAATCCGTGCCCTCTCCAATACCCACCACCTGGATCCCCCAACCTCCCACCCCCCCGCTGCTTCAAACCCCTCAGATTGTTTTTCAGAGTCCATAGTCTCTCATGGTTCACCTCCCCTTCCAATTTCCCCCAACTCCCTTCTCCTCTCTAACTCCCCTTGTCCTCCATGCTATTTGTTAGGCTCCACAAATAAGTGAAACCATATGATAATTGACTCTCTCTGCTTTACTTATTTGACTCAGCATAATCTCTTCCAGTCCCGTCCATGTTGCTACAAAAGTTGGGTATTCATCCTTTTTTTAAGTTTTTTTCATTTTTTAAATTTTATTTCTTTTCAAAATAAGTTTGCTTTTATTATATTGAGATGTATGAATTCCTCATATATTTTACAAATTAACCCATCATCATGTATATTATTTGCAAATATTTTCTTCCATTCCATAGGTTACCTTTTCACTCTATTGATTATTTTCTTTGATATGCAGAAGCTCTTTAGTTTGATATGGAGTCTCACTTGTCTATATTTGGTTTGACTGCCTGTGCTTTTAGTGTTATATCAAAAAAATCAGTATCAAGTTCAAGTGCCTGAAGTTTTCTTCTAGTTTTTTGGTTTCCAGTCACATTTAACTTAATTTTGAACAATGTAAGATACGAGTTCAGTTTCATTCTTTTGCATGTGGATATCCAATTTTCCAACACATTTACTGAAGACACTATATTTTCCTCATTATGTGTTTTTGGTGCCTTTGTCAAATATTAGTTGACTCTTTATTGGTGAGTTTATCTTTGGGCTCTCTATTCGGTCTCTTTGATTCTTTCTTCTGTTTGGTCAAGTCTACTGTTGAAGCTCTCTATTTAATTCTTTAATTCAGTCACTCTAGTCTTCAGACTATACTGTTTGTTTTGTTTTGTTTTCTGGCAGTTGAAATTCTCATTTTGTTCATACATTGTTTTCCTAATTCCATGTAGTTTTCTGTGTGTTCTTGCAATTTACTGAACTTTTGAGAGGATTATTTTGAGTTCTTTGCCAGACACCTGATACATAGTTTTCCATTTATTTAAGGTAAGTTATTGAAATTTCATTAGTTTCCTGGTGGTAATTACTTGATTCTTTGTGATTCTTGAGTTTTTGCATTAATATCTGCTCAAATGAACTATCTTCTCTTCAATATTTAACAGTTTTGCTTCAGCAAGGAAAGATCTTCATAATTCAGCTCAGGTTGAGGTACTGGATAGATCACCTGATAGCATCTGTGGGCAAGCAAAGATGTTCTTTGGGGTCTTTAGTTGGTTGAGGCTACTGCCCATCCTCCATGGTCAGATAGGGCCACTATTTGAGCTCCGCAATTACCTCTGGTCAGGCTGTGTTCACAAGCAAGGTGGCACCACTGGTTGGACTCCACAATTGGGCAAGGTTGTGGGCCTTGCTTCACAAACTCTTCTGGTTTCGTGAGGTATTGGGCTGTGCTTCTACACCAGGTGGTGATGTTGACTGGACCCCATGTTCAGCAGAGACAAAGGCAGGGCTTCCAGTCAGAAGAGGTCATTGGCTGCACTCTGCTCTGCTTTTGGGCAAGGTCCCTGTTTGGTCTATCTGGTTAGGAGGGGCTTCCACCTGCATCATAAAGTCTGGTTGCTTGGAGACTGTGAAAATGCATTATGGTTGGATGGAGTTATTGTCTGAGCTTTCTCATCAGATGGGTCTGCTGGCTTTGTTATGCAATTGGGTAGGATCACTGGCTGGGGTCGCTGTCTGAGCAAGGCCATAGGCAGGGTTCAGAAATCAGGCAGGGGTATAGGTTGGGCTTTTCAGTTTGGCAATATAAGAGGTTAGGTTTTGAACTTATCCAAGGTTACTGTTCAGCCTCCCTAGTTATGTGGCATGAGAGACTATGCTTAGCAGTCCAGTAGAGCTTCTGGTTTGAGCAGGGCTATAAGATAGCCTCCATGGCTGCCAGTGTTCTCTGGCCAGGCTTTCCCGAGGTCATGACTGGAAGCTCCCTTCAGCAGTTGAGAAGGGCTGTGAATTTGCTTCCCAGCCTGGGTGGGGCAGTAGAGTGGGTACAGCCTGTTGTCTGGGACCCACATCCAGCATAACTGCCAACCAAGTTCCCTAGTCAGACAAGGACACCAGCTTAGCTCTGCAGATAGGCAGAGCCACTGGCTGTGATCTCTGCTTGGGCACCATTGCAGGCAGGAATGTAGTTTGCCAAGGTCTGAGCACTGGTTGCTATAGGCCTTATCCTGTTTCTATCTGATCCCCAGTGGTTGAGCTTCTCCCACAGATTCTCCCAGTTATCCTCATGAAATAAGACCCAAGTGGGCTTCCCGGGAAGCATCCCATAACACTGGGGAAACTGGAGGTCCACCTTGGGTTCTCTTTTTTCCACTGGAGAAACTATAGGCCCAGGAAGCCCTCTCAGTGTGGCTCTGTGCCAGCTTGCGGTTAGTCGGGGAGATGCTGTCGGAATATAGACCCTCTTCTTGCATATCTAGTGTGGTCCTTCTTGGTCTCTGTGGTCCAGGGGGTCCTTCAGCCTCACTCGCAGTGTTTGGGATTTCCTTCATGATGTCTTATCAATGGATGAGTGTTAGTTGGTCTTCTTGTAAGTAGATTGAAAGGTAGAAACAACCTACATCACCATCTTGTTGACATCAGTCTCTCATTTTTTAAAGATGTGTTTTACTAAAATCTTTAAAGAGGGATCTCTGGGTGGCTCAGTTGGTTGAGTGTCTAACTCTTGATGTCAGCTCAGGTTGTGATCTCATGGGTTGTGGGATTGAGCCCCATGTCAGGCTCCACACTCAGCGGGAAGTGTACCTGAGGATTCTCTCCCTCTGCCCCCTGCCCCCGTACAGGGGTAGCTGCTTGTGCACTCTCTCTCTCTCTCTCTTTCAAAAATAAATAAATAAATCTTTAAAAATTTTTAAGAAAAATATACTTACATATGCATAAGAAAAAGGGATTTGGAGTCATTAAAAAACAAATGGACAGTCATACCTTTTTTCATTATAGTTTGATAGTTTAGAGTACAGACTATGAATCTATACTACATGGGTTCCAGTTCTAGCTGTATGAATTCCTACCTGTATGACTTTGGGCTGTTACTTAACCTCTCCATGCCTCAGTTACTTCATCTGTAAAATGGAAAAAGATCCAATACTACATACCACATAGAGGTTGTTGTGAGGATTAAATGAGTAGGTACATGGGAAGCACTTAATTACAATGCCTAACACAAATTAAGTACTATATAAAATCACTATATTTTAACTTAAACAATTTTGAATTATTCTTTGAAAATAAGTAGAAAAATGATTTACCTTTCAAAACATCTTTTTTCCATCATTTAGAAAGAATTACAAGAGACAGTAATGCAGAACAATGGATGAAATTGTAAGCTGGGAATGGATTATTTAGGGTTAATATAGAAATGCTCTCACAGTCTTTGTGACAGTGTGTTTTATTTGGCAATTAAATTTTTAATAAATGTATGACAAATACTCCTGAATGTGTATGAAGGTATGATTGCAACAATAGTCCCCTTAAGGTTCTATTTTAATATGAAAAAACTGGGAAAAAATTTACTAGTTAAGTCAGCTGGTTTTCAAAAATGATTGCCTAGAGATACCATAATATACTATGTAACTACTGCAAATAATATTGTGCAATATTGACATGAATATATTATAAGGTAACATTTTAGTAAAAAATTATTGATTATATTTATGAATATGTACACATAGGTGTATGCTTCTATTTCTATGCATATATAAAAGTATGAAAGGTTATAAAACTAAATTTTATATGTTGTTTTTAACCAGTGTTGGGATTATGGTTGTGTCCCATGTTATTTACTCTGTTTAACAGTTTAATAACATATAATGTCTTTTTTTCCTAAGACTTCTTTCCCTAGCAATCAGAAATACAAAGAAAAAAAAGTTATTACAAGTAAAATTGAAAAATATGTATTCTATTTTTTCCACTGAAAACATAACAAAGTTTAATATAAATTTCAATACCCAATTCAAAGCCTTGTACAAAGAGCTGGGCACACATTTAGACTGGAAATAACAGAATAATAGTGTAAGATGACAACTTTGCAAGGGGAAATTTGACCATATGTTCTAAAAAATGGTCTATAATTTTTTTGCTTTTTTTTCCTTCTAAACATGTTTGCTACAGTAACAACTATGGACCATAAATATAGGTAAAAGGTGGTCAACAGGGGCACCTGGGTGGCTCAGTAGGTTAAGCCTCTGCCTTTGGCTCAGGTCATGATCTCAGGGTCTTGGGATCAAGCCCCACAATGGGCTCTCTGCTCTGCAGGGAGCCGGATTCCCCCTCTCTCTCTGCCTGCCTCTCTGCCTACTTGTGATCTCTTTCTCTTTGTCAAGTAAATAAATCTTTAAAAAAAAAAAAAGGTGGTCAACACAGTGGCTGAAATTAAAAGAGGATTGGGAACATAGAAAATATCTAACAATGTAGGAAGAAATGAATCCAACCATATGCACAATAGATTTCCAAAGACCATTTTCAATGATATGAAAAAACTAATAGAAAAATAAAAAAATAAATTATTACTGAATATAGATTTTGTTTCAAACAAAGGGAAAAACTGAGAAAGAGAGAGAGACAAATCAAGAAATAGACTTAGTTATAGAGAATAAACTTCATGGTTACTAAAGGGAAGGAGGATAGAAGGATGTATAAAAAAGAAATAATGGAAATTATGATTTGATATATATAAAATATATAAATTATAATATATAATTATTTACATATTATATAATGCAATATTATATATGCTTATATGTATACATAAAATTAAATTTTTCTTTATATTATCAGTGCTACTTTTATTTTCCTTATCAATGCATTGTGATTTTTAAACAAATTTATATTCCTTGAATAAGAAGCAAAAAATTATTTTTTAAAAACTGAAAAAGGAAAACAAAAAATGAGGTATGTATTTTTGATAACATTATATCTCCAAAGTTTATAATACCCAGGGAGGAACTTGTGCAAGAAAATGGGCATTCTTCCAACGTATCAGTGGAAGTATAAATTGGTATATCCATACCACCTGATGGCATGGTTAAAAGATTTTAAAAGATCTCTACTTTTCAATTCCACGTCTGTGTATTTATGTAAGTACAATAATTCTGCAAGAGAAGTACTTACCACAGATTTGAGCTCAAGGAGGAATTTAGAAACTATATTAAATCCCCAAGTAAGGAAACAATTTTAAGAAAATTCTGATCCACCTATACAATGATAGTTATGGAAGAATATTGGAGAGCCAAAGGTATTTTAATTATATTTACAATATATTGAAAAAAAATGAAAGAATACATTGTGTTCTTATATTTGTTTTAATTATTATGAACAAATAGGCAAAAATAATCTCTTGAAGGAGGTTGTTATATATATTTAATATGTATGTCTTTTTTTCAAATACACCTGTAAAATGAAATAATAAAACAAAAATGCACAAGCTTAACCAAGTTATTTCTCATAACTTAAAAAATACTAACTGAGGAAGATGAACAGAGGAATATACACTTTCTTACACAGTTAATGGGCATAAACTTCACGAAGAAGCATTTGGCAACAGACTGGCAAGATATATACAGCAATTAAATCTCTGCACATGTCAGCAAATGTTCACCTACAAATGTGTTCTTTGTAGAGTTAGTCTTACTAGGAAAAACTAGGACAATTTAAACATATAATGGACTGCATTTTAGAAATTGCAGTTCAACCTTAAGATGGATCACAAAAACAAAATTAAAGGAGAATTTTTAATAATTTGGAAAGGTGATGTGAAAGACAAATTATAGTGAAAGTATTCCATGATGAAACAACAAATATTACATTTTTGAAGGCATTATTTATGTACATGTTTCATGTGTTCCAAAGTTTTTTTGTCAAGTGGTAGAATTAGGAGTGATTTTTACTTTGTTCATAATTTTAAAATGTTTCTAGTATGATACTGTTATTTATATAAAAATAAATGTTTAAATCAAACAAAAGCAAAAAAAAAAAAAAAGCAAAAGCTCCCCTGATAAAAAATTGGGAGACTACGGAAATAACTGCAATAGCAAATCTAGATAACCAACCGTCGAGGTTTCCATCTTCTCACATTATTTATGAACTTGGTGAGGGTGAATTGACACTATCTCTGTGGATAGTCCTTTAAAAAGGACCCCCCCCCAAAAAAAGAAGAAAAAGTTTCAAACTTTCCATGTCCTCTGACCCTAAAATTAGCTCTTACCAATGTTTGTTCAGAATATAATACTGGATGTAAGCAAGGTTTGTGCACTATGTGTATTATTAGCAGCTAGGGTTTGTATAAGAAAAACAAAATAAACCAGATATTCAACACCCAGATGTTCAACAATGAGAAAGCTGTGAAAAATAGTCCCATATCTATATCTGAAAAGGGACAGAGATGAAGATATGTATCTATTCCTCTATCAAACCCCTCCACTGGAACACTAAAAAGCCAAGAAACTATTTTAGAAGAATATTTAATGACATGAAAGGAAGTTCAAGAATATCTATCTATACATCTATATCTATCTATATTATATATTCATGTGTGAAAAAGCAGATATTGAAACAATATATACATTAAAATTCACATATATATCACATGAAAAATACTGGGCAAGTGCACATGAAAATGACTTAGGAATGCATGGGTGGCAATTAGAATTGATTAGTGGGGACATTTCATCTCTTCTGTTAACTTGTCTGCTTTTTTTATTTTTCCCTTCAACGAACCTGAATGATTTTGGTGACAATGGGGAAAAGGGCAGGAAGTGGGCACAGGGAAAAGAGGTGATAAAGATCATTTACATCCAGTAAAACAACCTCAAACAGCGAAATACCATTTGCAGCCTATCAAGCTGGCCAAGACACACACACACACACACACACACACACACACACCAATTACAGTGAC